>NC_073384.1:51951657-52104157 GCF_028641065.1 Leucoraja erinaceus | reverse complement strand
AAATTTTGGGGGGGTGGGGAGAAGGATTTTATTAAAAATGTGTACATAAACACGACAAAATTTAATCAGGAGTGGATACTTGGAATGAAAAGTGAAATCTCTACTGAAATGGAAGAAATCTGGGCGTTTCTGCGTCTGGTGTTGGTGTAGCAACGAATCAAAGGCTGGCAGTCACAAGTCAGGCAGAAAGCCGGCAGGCAATCGGCAGCTACAGACTTTTATATTATAGATAGAGATAGATAGATAGATATACACGCACATTTTTCTCTCATTTATTATATTATTTCCAGTGTACTATGTTTACATATTCTTTTGTGTTGCAGCAAGTAAGAATGTCATTGTTCTTCCTGGGACATATGACAATAAAACACTCTTGACTTTTGGTTTCATATTCCAGGAACAAATGAACTATAAATGCCTGTGGTTTCTGTTTATTATTAACAAAAGGATGTATTGGCACAGATATTACAAACTTTTTTATGGTATATTCTTTTCGGGTTCCGCCAGTTGCTGGCAAACTTCATTAATCATTTAATATTGTGACCCTTAAAATGCAAATATTATTAGCTCAATCACCTCAAATTATCTCCATTATTCTCACTCTGAACACCCACCCGACTCATCTCCATAATCTTGCAGATTTCTTGCATACACCCAGGATAATGCATGTGATAGTTTGAGAACCTTTAACTTAAAACACACACACATATTCATTTTAAAAGACAAAGACTAGAGGTATTTCTAAACAACAAAAGACCATGGTCAAAAAAGATAAATTGGCACAACAAAACCTGATTGACATTATGATAGCCAATATGATGATAACAGAATATCATTGAACAAATGTGACGTCAACCATCTCTAAAAAGAGGAGAAACTAGGCTGGTAGCCGAAAAAGGAACCTCTGGTGTAACAAAAATACAACTCAGTTATTCAATGCAACTAGAAGTTTTATAATTGCTATGTATATTTTTTTCCATGACCAATCAAGTTAAATAGTTTTGTAAAACTGGAAAATGCCACTACCTATTTAATGCTGCACCAACAAAAAATCACCTTCAATCATCTTTCAATTACAACAAAGTAGCTGAGCTTGTTCCTAACTTGCTTTTCTGTCATATAAGAGGCAAATCCAAAACAGAGCCTCAGGGAAGCACCATCACGATGTTATGGCCAAGGACAATCACTTCAAAGAAATCTGTGCAATCAGCTTAAAACCAATGACATTGGTGAAGGAACTAACTTCTGGAAATCTCTAGAGAATGCACCCTGCAAAATGATGTCGTCCAGAGGGGACACAAGAGAATCCAGATGCTGGAAACTTGAACAAAAAGAAACAAACAGTTGTAGGGTGAAACGGTGGTGCAGCAGCGGTAGAGTTACTGCCTTACAGTGCCAGAAACCCGGGTTTGAGTCTGACTACAGATGACAGAGTGGGTTTTTCCCAGGTATTCCAGTTTCCTCTGAAGGCTCCAAAGACGTACAGGTTTGCAGGTTAATTGGCTTCGGTAAAGATTGTAAATTGTCCCTAGTGTTTAGGATAGTGCGAGTGCACGGACCAGTGCGGACGGTGGGCCAAATGGCCCGTTTCTGCGCTGTATCTCTAAACTAAACTAAAGTAAACTAAACTCAACTCAACAGGTCAGGTAACATCTGTGGAGAGAAATGGATAGACAATGCCTTGGGTCGGGATCCTTCTTCAGACCCAGAATGTGGCCCATCTGGACAGAGTGGGAATCATGGTGGAAAATCATGACTTCTACCAGACTGCCAAAGAAAGGTTCCGCTGAGCACTACATGATCATTCTTCTTGAATACAGCGACTTCATCTCCCCATTTTCTTATTAGCCCACAAGATATTGTGGAGATTAGCACAATTGCTGATGACCATTCACAAAATTCACCTAGGAATATCCCAGGTTAAATTCAATGTGAAAAAGAAAATATCTTCCCATCTCACCCATTTTGATAATTGCTTCCAGCTCAACTGTAACCAGCTGGCAGGATAGGCAACAGCGCCCAGTAATTTACTTCCTTTCATGTTAATTCAAATGCATTCACACTGCAGTTGTTATCAAAGCATCATAAAATCAACGTTTTATTTATGCATAGGAATGACCAACAGGTATTCACGATTGTCAAATATTACTTGACAGTCTGTCGCAATTGATTCAGATCACCAGTCCCTGAATTGTGCCAAGTATGCAAGCAAATGTACATCATTTGCACACTATTCTAGAGGCAGAAAGGTTTATTGAAAATACACACTGTCAAATAGAGAATTTTTCAAAAGGTTTAAATCCCAGAATTGAGAATTAGCCTCTGAAATACATTACCACTAATTTGCTATCCAACTATTCGGATATCCCAACGTTTGGGTATCTGGCTCAACAGAAGATGTTTGCTGTGCTCACCAAGCATTCAATGTCATCCCTGTGTTTCTTATCCACTTGCCAGGGCCTTGATTCCTATGCTCCCTGATCCTGCACAAGGACTTCCGTTAAACTCATCTGGTTCTGTTGGCTGTGCTCTCTTCAAATTTAAGAAAGGCGGGAGAGAGAAAACAGGGAATTATAGACCAGTTAGCCTGACATCGGTGGTGGGGAAGTCAGGGGCGGAAAACCCAGGGGGACCAGAGGGGACACGTCCCCTCCGTGTTTTGAGAGGTGGGGGACATCCCCCCCCAAGTTTTTGTAATCCGAATTTTAAAATCCGGTGATCGAGGGCGCCGATTGGAGGAGAGAGACGTCTGTGGATAGGTACATGGATGAGCAGGGAATAGAGGGAATAGAGGCAATTGTTCACTTGCAGGAAGAGGAGATTAGTTTAACTTGGCATCACATTCAATGTGGACATTTAGTTCCCTTGCTGTTTCACTGCACCTTCAAATTTCACTGTACCTTAATTGGTACATTGACAATTAAATTGTATCTTGAATAGATCTATGCACTATTCCCTTAAAGGCTCCCTTGTCCACTCATGTAGTTCCTCCAAAAACTCCCCTCCTTAGGTTCCTTCCCATGAAACTGTAAGAGATGCAATAATTGTCCTTGCTTCCTTTCCCTTCCCACCATTCAGGATACAACTAATCCTACCAGGTGAACCAATGATTCGGGTACACTTCTTTCACTTCATGGTACTGCGTTTGGGCATTGAGACCTAACCTCCATTACATTAGTTAAACCACTCACAGGTGGTACAGAGCACCTGCATTCGGTTTGCAGGGGCAACCCTGAGATTCCAATTACCTGCTATTTTAACTCTCCATCACAGTTCCACACCGAGCTGTCCGTGGCCTCTTCCACTTTATAACAAGGCCTACTGTAAGCTTGAGGAACAACACTTCATCTTCCACCTGGGTATTTTATTTCGAAGTCACGTGAGTGACTACGTGAAGAGCCCGCCAGCCACATGCGCGTCAATACGTCGACGCATGGCGTGCGAGTCGGAGTAGTTTGAAACTGCTCTGGCAGGTAAATTAATTTTATTTTCAGCGGGCCGCTGCGGTACAGCGGGCTCGGAGTAGCTGATGGAGGCGGCCGGATTTGGGCCGCTGTGGAGGCTCCATAAGGAGCTAGTTTCAATATTGCAGCTGCCGCCATTGGAGCTCCGAACGGGATCAGGCGGCCGGATTTGGGCCGCCGTGGAGGCTCCATTATGAGCTGGGGCTGCCGGCGTAGCTAGGCGAGCTCGATGCAAAGATTAGCAGCAGGCGTAGTTTAAATATAGCCGCGGCTAGGTTAACGATCGCTGCTAAAGACAACAGCAGCAGGTGCTTTTGAAAATTAGCCGTGGCCAGGGTAGCCGACGCTAGGTAAGCTCAGCTGCCATAGCGCCTACAAATTTTTATACATAGATGCTGCTGGCTGAGGCAGCATACGCAGTATATAGTGTGTGCTCTATTTATAGGTCAGTTATAAATAGAACTGGCAGTTTTTAATAGCGGTTGCTGTTCGGTCACGTTTGTAACTATCGCAGCAGATAGGACATTTATTATCATACACCATTTGGTGTAGTATATTTTGGCTTGCCATTACGGCACAGAATGGGGCTCCACTGGAGCGGGCGGCTGTTCGGAGTAATGCTCCGAAAGGCAGTCAGCCAAAGGCCTGAGGAGGCAATGCCTGGTTCAGGGTTGCGTTCTATTTCCTCCCCTAAGAACTCCATTGAGGCTCCAGAAAGGAGCTCCTGGCTTGGGAAGCCTTTTTTCAGCTGTGTCTATTAGACACCTGTGGAGCAATACCTGGTGCAGGGTTGCGTCATGATCATTTCTGCTCAGTTGAGGGGACTGTGGGAGATCTTTCATAAGAGACCCCAAGCATGTGGATATCGACAAAGCAGTCAAATCTTTGATCCAATGGGGCTATGCTTCTGTTTAATCATATGAACAAACTATGTTCCGTATACCGGAGGCATTACAGATGGCTCCAGTAATTTGCCTGTGACAACACCTGGCATGGTTGCAGTATTCCTCCCACTCTGTCTAGGGGAGCATTGGGAAGAGGTGACTCCGATTATAATGCTGGCTAATCCAAGTCATATGGGGGCCAGAGGCCTGAGGAAGTGACACCTGGTGCAGGGTTGCACTCTGTTTCCTCCCTGAAATACTCCGTTGAGGCTCCAGCAAGGAGTCAGAGTCACTAACAGGTGCAACCTATCTGGTAAGTATAATAAATAATGATTTATACTGACAGAGCGCTGATCTGCACAGCTAGTCCCGATTCAGCTCCTAGAGGGAGCAGCTTGGGCAAAGTCAAAGCCAAGTCTGTTAAAGTTGAATTGAATTGAATTGAATTGAATTGAATTGAATTGAACAAGTCCTGTCAGACGATTTGGTTCAAGGGGATTCTGTCCCCACATCTATGGCAGATGTAATTGGCTGTTTGTCTCAATTGGAACATCTGATGAATCAAATGGTGGCACGAAATATGCTCCGTGTTACGGAGGCATGCACAGGCAGTTCGAGGTATGCCTGTAGCAACTCCTGGTTCAGGGTTGCAATATTCCTCCCACTCGGAAGAGTATCGGAGATGGTGGCACAAGAAATGTGCTCCGTGTTACGGAGGCATGCACAGGCAGTTCGAGTCATACGCCTGCGGCAACGCCTGGTTCAGGGTTGCACTATTACTCCCACTCTTCGGGAGTGTCAGAGATCAGTATGGAGCTGACTCTGAACATGAGTATGTGCCTGAATCCCATGCTTTAATGCATGATGTACGAGAGTCGCATAAGGAAGAGCTGCCTGCTCTTGCCTTTAAATTTGCTGTTCCCTCGGGGACGGGCAAACCACTACAAGAGGAATTGGCCAGCGGCATCAGCTATCTAACATCACACCAGCTGAAGAAATGGCAAGCATGACAGACAGGGTCTGCAAATGGAACTTCGCTGAAGCTCCAACAAGCAAATCGACCCAGGTTCTTTATTAACCTCCGTAAAACTCCGAAATGGACCAGTCTGTCAGACCAGGTTTGGGTTTACTGGCAGCATGGGCTGTCTAGTATTTTTTCACTGTCTCTGGGATAGATCAGGTTGATGCAGAGACATTGACAGGGTGCCTTGCATATTAACCTCTGTAAGTTCCAAGTAGGAACAGCTTGATTACCCTGGTTCAGGGTAGACCAACATGGAACTGGCTGGCCATATGGGTCATATTGACCAGGGAAGCACTGCCTCATCATCTGTGATTGAGGTTATCAGGCTGCTCAGTAGAATGAAGTAGTTGAAGTCTCCCTCAACACATGTTTAAATTTCTGCTCAGTTAGTGGAGTTGCCGGTTCATTGGAAACATCATTGCCATCCTCTCTGGGATAGGTAGCTACCAGCAGGAAGCTGGTCTGGCATATAATATTTTTTTTATCTGACCTGCAGGTTCATGTTGTGAATCAACAATGCATTTATAATAATCCGTAGGCTCTCAATACCAGTATTCCTGATTGAGTGGCGGGTTGAAGAGATTGTGTTGTGTACTGTGGCGACTCACACACGTGGTTTCAGTCAAAGGACTGCAAAGCATTTCCTGATTCAGGCTTGTATTATGCTACATTGACAGGGAACTCGTATTCCCACATCAAGGGGAGACTGTGTTTTCAGCTCTTGTCGTAAGGTTCCGTCCATATGGTCAATAGAGGAACGGTGGTTCCGAGTGGAATCTGTGACATCTCATTGGAGGATGAGTGGTCTGGCCAAGAACGAGAGAGGTATATTTCTGATACTTCTCAAGATTACAGAAACATGGAGCATGCCGAATCAGGTTAGCATTCGGCTAATCTGATCATGTGTTTAGTTACCCAGTTTAAGATGAATGATTGGCTTTCAGCAATTTAACCGATTCAGAGAATCGATCTTGAAGATGTGTACTTTGCAATATCTATACACATGAGGCACACATTATCTGGTGTTTTGATAACAAAGTCAGTGGTGGAAGCCAATGCTGCCCTACTCAGATCAAAGGGCATTGTGTCATTGAATTTTAAATAATATGCAAAATTTGCAGCTGATAATTCTTGGGGGTTATCAGTAGATACATCTTGTGATATTAAGAATGAGGCAACATGAAATTTAATAGTGCCAATTTTGCCTATTAATTCAGGCCATGGTAAGGCGGCTGAAGCAACTCGGTCACGAGTGATGGCTGGGGCAGCGTGTCTTCTCGGGCAGCTAGCTCTGCACGATTGTATGGGAATTTTGTGTACAAAATATGTGAGTTACTTTTAAACGGAAGTAACAGAGGATTGTGTGGCTTTCAGTTTGAGCCTAGAGAAGCGTTTATGTGATAGCACAATTGACACTGCTTGTGCTGCTTTGTCATTCTCTATAGTGCCATACGTGGGACAATAAATAATTGGTTATTCACCCGCTGTTCACTAACGTTATGCAGGGTGTCTTTTATATGACCACTCTAATAGCCTACACTCATTGTAGTGTGCAATGTATATCAGTAAATTATTATGCAAATATTCTCCTACTGTATTCCTAATGGGAGCAGTATTTTTAAGATGATTATGCTTTCAGCAACTGATCTCAGCACAAAGAACACAGTCTTTACTCAATCTCTGGCTCGGTCTCTGGGTCATAACTGACATTAGGGTAGTTTGTTATGGGAATGATCTCATAAGAAAAATGGGCATGTTTGCGTATATTTGAAGTTGACAGCATACCCACCAAAGAGATTGGGGGTGTCATTAGGTATACATGCACTGAGCTTGCTAGTACCTATGAGATGAAAGATAGTTTCTTTATTGTTATTCAATAGTCTCAAGATATTGCTGAGGGCTCATTAGCAGCCAATAGAATGGATAGTTCACTTTCATCATACAGCAAGAGGCTTATATAGTGCATGTTAATAAATTATAAAATTTGATTGAATATGTCTGGATATTTGCAGGTAGAATTCTGCACGGTGTTGCACGAGTTGTTGTCTAACTCAAAGTCAATTGGGACTATGGTCCAGTTAAGAACAATGTCCATGTATGCAAGTTAGCATCATGGTATTAATAACCCATGTTTTTTCTACCATTAATGGTTTATCTGTTTAAGTGTTTCACACACAGATTGGGTTACTGCATGAAACCACAGAGCTTTGAAGTCTTCACGTAGTCACTCACGTGACTTCGAAATAAAATAGAAAGGTTAAACAAGAACTTACCATTTGATGTTTGATCTTTATTTTATGAGAAGTTGAAGTGAGGGAATACGTGCCCTCCACTCCCAACCCTACTTCTCATAAAGATCATTCGGTAGTTCTAAGGTCGTTAATCTTTCTATAGCTTAAGTTCAGCAACTAGTCTGTGGTTTCATACAGCTGCTCTGAAGATTGACGTGCAGGCGTTTCTCTTTCTATAGATGTTGCTTCACCAAGTGTTTCCAGCAGTTTGTTTTTACTTTTGACTTTAGGTTTTTTTAATCAGGTTTTACACTGTGCTTTTCCATTGGGACATATTGACAGAAAGGTTTTCTTTTAAAGAAAACAATGATAAAAACAAGGCTGACAGGTGCAGAGAATGTCAAGCAGAGTATTTATTTGTAATTGGAGAGTGCTTGGCTTCGTGACCTGAAAATCTAATCCATACCAGATTATAAACACTGAAATTCAAGAATCTGTGTGTTTGGACACAGAAAGACTGCATGGAAATGCAAAGTCTAGAGAAAATAAAAAATATGCAAGGTGTTCAAGAGGACACAACATTGCAGTAGAAAAAAAAATCATTTTCAATATTCCAAGATTCTCCACAACAGGCCAGGTCTGAGCTACTGGCATGCAATCACCTAATCTCTTATGAAAAATGAATACCCTCTTCTCCACAACTCCTTGGTTTGCTCATCACTATCCTCCGCACTCCCCCACCCTTCCAACCCTAAACAATGAAACACTTATCCCTGCACCTCCTCTCTCATTCAGCATCCAGGGAGCAGAAACAGCTCTTCCAGGTTAGGCAGGCGTCCACTTGCTCTGTTCCAATCTAGTCTATTGTATTTGGTGCTCTCGGTGAGACATCTTCTGCATCAGCTAGACCAAGCATGGGCGAGATGACAATTTTGCTGACCACAAGTGTTCTCTGGCTGCATAAACTTGCTGGAGCTCCCAGTTGCCAGTCATTTAACTCCCCTTCCCATTCAGATGTTTTAATCCTTGATCTCCTCCACTGCCAGAGTGCGCTACATGCAAACTCGAAGGCCAACACTTCTGCTTGGGTATCTTACATCCCAACAGCGTGAACATTGAATTCTACATTTTCAAGTAATATCTCATTGAATTCTCTCAATCGACACCCTACCCCCTTCCCCCAGTGCACCCATTTCTCTAACCACTCCATCACCCTATTCCTTTCCCTTTTCAGACAGTTACCACCCCTCCCATCTTGTTCTCCTGTTAATATTGAAGACACCATAACATGGAGGATCCCTGCATTTGTCAGAATTGCTTAACCTTTGGCAGTGGAAATTTACAGGCTGTGAATGGCGCTGACCAGTCTGGGCATCAGATTGATGAAGGATCCAGGTGTTCTCCTCATTTCCCCTTAATTGATAAAATGTATATAATCTCTGCAAACAAACTTAAATGCATAAAATTGATTGGATCTCTGCAAGAGGTTTGTACATATTGTAAATAATGTTGCGAGACAGTTACTTGTTGATTGGTTGAAATGTTAAGCCCTGTCTGGTTTGTTCGAATCCCAGGGTAAATGTTGCATTATTCAAGATTCTGTTAGCTTCTTCTGGAAGCATCTCCTGCAACAATGTAAGGAGATTCTGTAATTGGCCTGTATAACTGTCAATAATGTATTATTGTAATTTGTTATGTTTGATTGGATTGTAAATATACCACCCCTCTGTAGTTCGGCCCCTCAAGGTTCGGGGACCTACAAAAGGCAGCCCCCAAGAGGTTCTTTGTCGATCTTCTGGAAGAGTGCTTGGGACTGCATAACCTTTTAGAGTGCACAAGGCTGAAGGGCTTGGCTAGGCAGATACAAGGATCGAACCTGCAGTGGTTTAGGTATCGTATAGGGTAATGTATTGTGTTATCCAAAAATACAGATTAGTTATTCCAGTGCTTGAATCAGTGCTTTATTGACTGACCTAGAATGGGGGGAAGCTTAGAAAGAGCTTATTTACAGCCCCTCCCACAACTTTCCCCTCCCCTATCCTCTTGTACCATATACCTCCCTCTGCCTTTAAATTTCACTCCTTTCCACATCTGACACCCATTTGTCTCCTTTTCACTTCTAGTTGTCACTTATTCCACCCATCCACTTTCTACCCTGCATTCCATCAATCTAAGGAAGATCATGATGCAAAACATTGTCTGATCATTTCCCTCCAGAGATGTTACCTGATCTACTACCATGGAAAGGGTAGATTGTCGGACACGATTGAATTGCTAAAACCAGAGAACACAAGGGAGGGGGGGGGGAAAGTTTAAGAGTTGAGTTTTTTTGCCACAGAGTGGTAGGTGCCTAAAAGGCACTGCAAGGGGAAGTTGTGGAAGAAAGTACGATAGCAATGTTAAAGAGACATTTAGATAGACACATGATTGGGCAGGAAATGCTGCGATACCGGCTACATGTAGGCTGATGTACAGCTTAAATTGGCATCATGACTGGCACAGATATCATGGGCCTAAGGTTCTGCTCCTGTTTTGCACATCATGATACTTGCTTCTAGTGCAGGATGCGAGCAAAACCGCAGCTGATTCTGACCAATATCCAAAAGTTGATCTCTCTCAGATAGTGTGTCCTCAAACATGTTCCTTGCTGAGATCACAATTCACCTGTGATAAAAGTGTGGGGAGTTGCTCATATTCTATCTTTAGTCATATCGGTAGCAGCAGCTACATTAACAGGGCCTAGTAGCTGTATAGTCAAGGAAGTTTATGGCCTGAAATTGGCTGCAAATGCAGCGCCTCAGCAAGCCACGAGAGACCAAAGTTGTCTGTAAATGTACAAACTCTGGAAATAGAGTGAAATGCGGGAAAAGAGGAGGTGTGTTTATGTTTAACAGAAACAAGGAACTGCAGATGCTAGTTAATATGTAATTAGCTTGTTTTAAGTTTCCCCCCCCAGTGTAGTTTCAGTCAATAAAATACTGAGTCAAGCTTGCGCATCTAAACTTTATTTTGGAAAAACACAATTAACTGTTCCCACTACTATACCTCACCACCACGGGTTGGATCCTTGAATCTGCCTGGCCAAGTCCTCCTAGGCTTGTGCAAGCAGAGACACTCCAGAAAGTCACGCAATCCTAAGCGTTCTCCCAGAAGATCAACACAGGACCTCGTGGGAGCAGCCTTTTATAGGTCCCCAAACCTTGGGGGGCCAAAACACATGGGGTTGGTCTCTATACAGTCCAATAACAGATATCGATTAACACACTATGTGATAGACATTTCCCTAACTCAATAATACAGTAACTAATACATTGTATTCAAATGGAGCTTCTGGAAGGAAGCAAACAAGAATAAACATTGAAACATGTGCCCTGAGATTCAAACAGTTTCTCCAAGGCTCAACAGTTCGACCAATCATCAACCAACAGGATGACCGTCTCATAGAAAAAAAGAAACATAGAAAATAAGGGCAGGAGTAGGCCATTCGGCCCTTCGAGCCTGCATCGCCATTCAATATGATCATGGTTGATCATCCAACTCAGTATCCTGTACCTGACTTCTCTCCATACCCCCTGATCTCATTAGCCACAAGGGCCACATCTAACTACCTCTTAAATATAGCCAATGAACTGGCCTCAACTACCTTCTGTGGCAGAGAGTTCCAGAGATTCGCCACTCTCTGTGTGAAAAACGCTTTTCTCATCTCAGTCTTAAAGGATTTCCCCTTTATCCTTAAACTGTGACCCCTTGTCCTGGACTTCCCCAACATCGGGAACAATCTTCCTGCATCTAGCCTGTCCAACCCCCTAAGAATTTTGTAAGTTTCTATAATTCTAGCGAGTACAAGCCAAGTCTATCCAGTCTTTCTTCATATGAAAGTCCTGACAGTCCAGGAATCAGTCTGGTGAACCTTCTCTGTACTCCCTCTATGGCAAGAATGTATTTCCTCAGATTTGGAGACCAAAACTGCACGCAAATACTCCAGTGTGTGTCTGTACAACCAGTAGACCTTCCTGTCCTAACTCAAATCAGTAGAACCAAACATCCATTCGCTGCTCCTGCCTGCTGCACCTCATGCCTAAGTGTACAATGACCTAATCGGCCAAACCATTTAGCTATTTCCTGAAAGTGCTCAATTTATCCACATTATACTGCATCTGCGCATTTGCCCACTCACCCACCTGTCACCTGCTGCATCCTGCAACACTGCCCCCCAGCTTCGTGTCATCCTAAACCTTGTCATTGACCAAATAATTAATAATATATGTAAATAGTGGAGTCCATGACCTGGGGTACCCCACTAGTTGCCATTCTGACTCTCTCTTTTGCTTCCTGTTTGCCAGCCAGTTCTCTATCCACATCAATACTGAACCCCAATACCGTGTGCTTTAAGTTTGTATACTAATCTCTTATGTGGGACCTTGTCAAAAGCCTTCTGAAAGTCCCGATATAACACATCCACTGGTTCTCCCTTATCCACTTTACTAGTTACATCCTCGAAAAATTCTATAAGATTCGTCAGACATGATTTACCTTTCCTAAATCCATGCTGACTTTGTCCAATGATTTCTCCACTTTCCAAATGTGCTGCTATCCCATCTTTAATAACTGACTCTAGCAGTTTCCCCACTACCGATGTTACACTAACTGGTCTGCAATTCCCCGTTTTCTCTCTCCCTCCCTTTTTAAAAAGTGGGGTTACATTAGCTACCCTCCAATCCTCAGGAACGACTCCAGAATCTAAAGAGTTTTGAAAAATGATCAATAATACATCCACTATTTCTGGGGCTACTTCCTTAAGTACTCTGGGATGCAGCCTAGTTCATTCATGCAGTCTTTAAATGCCATCCATTGCATATCCACCGTCAACCCTTTAAGAATCAATTGCCAGTCTCGCAACATTATTTATACTATTTACAATGCGATCCAAGCGAAATGATGCATTTAGGGTTTGTTTGCAAAACTGCTATACATTTTATCAATTTAGGAGAAACAATGAGAACACCTGGACCCCTCACCATCCTGCATACCAGTCTGAGCCTAGAAGGGTTGATGCCATCCAAAGCCTGTAAATTTCAGCTGACAAGGGTTAAGCAATTCTGGCAAGTGGTGCATGATTTTGGACAATTGGGTTTGAAGCTGCCCCAACAATGCCGATACCAAATGTGAACTGTGCACTACAATTTCCGGCTGGAGTGTCAAATTAGCAGCTGATTGTAAAGTATTGTAGATTGCAGTTGAGATTTGAGTGCAAAGAGGATGTCCCCTAACTACTGGATCTAATTTGGAGGAATAATATGCAACTGATCTATGTCTATATCTATGCTTTTGCTTTAGTACCGAATTGGCACAGTCAGATAGAATTGCACAATACAACTGGAAAGGATGATCGTATAATGGCCTTCCCAATGCCGGGGCTCATATCAATGATCTTTTTAAGTTCTCAAAGGCCTCCTTTGCTTTCTTTGTTAATTTAAATTCGCCCTCCTTGCTGGTATAGGATAGCTCCTTGGTTTCTAGAATGATATTTGGAATCCAGGGTCTGTAATAATTAACCATGCACAGCCATTGTCACATTTGTTTGGCTTCTTTTGGGATTGGAAATTCACAGATAGGTTCGAGTCTGCTCTTCTCAAGACTTCTTTCGGTGGCCGAAATTATAATTCCTAGAAATTTTACTTTCTCCTGAGCTACGTGCGTTTGGTGGTGAGACCACATATTCTAGATCAGCAAAATGGTTTAATAGATGTGCAGTATCTTTCCGATTACTGGATTCATTTTTGCTGGCCACTAAAGATCATCGACATACTGCACTAGTGTTGAATTAATTTTGAACTTCAAGGTACTCAGTTGATCCTGCAGATACCTGGAAAATAAAATAGGCGAATTGATAAATCCTTGAGGCAATATGGTCCAGGTGTATTGTTGGCTCCTATATGTGAATGGATCTATTTGAACCATTTTGAAATGTCTGACAATTATTCAGGTGTCAAAGGTTAATGGGAAACTGGAGGTAAGGCTTCAGCAGCAACCATCCATCTCAGCAACAACTCTGTTTCAAGGCTGTGGAGAATCAGGTATTTCAGGCCCCCTCTTTTGGAAATGGTCATCAGAATGGGTGATGGATTCAACTCATTGCATCCCATTGTTTTATCTTTATCAGCTGGTCAAAATCCTGCAGCTTCTGACACCACTGGGACAGGAGTGGTTCACCACTACACTCCTGAGACAATACAGACAGGAGCAATAAATGTTGACCTTGCCAGAAAGCAGTAATCTAATAAATACCTTTAAAACACCATGGTCAGTGTGGAATTCCATTGTGTGTGTGTGTCCTTCCTCTACTTCATCAGCACAACTTTTAAGACAGCACAGCGGGGGTATTAATCAGCAAAATGACTTATTTAATCACAATTTTTACTACTGCTTATTAAATGTTCCACTACCACATCACTTCCATCCAATATCTCATGAAGATGGATCAAAGCCCTGATGTCAATTAGCTCAGAGCTGTGTCGGTCACAGGAAGCATTTTAGGTGACTCACCGTAAGCCTTTGGCATACAATCACACATGTGCGCCGAGCAGATAGTATATTAGAACACTTGTGTTATTTCCCTGCCTCTCCTGGGCAATATTTGTAATAAAATTATTTGCAAGCCATCTCTACAATTTTAAACCAGACACCCATTCAATGGATATAATTAGGTTGAATTATTTATCACTGCTGACATTTGCACAATTTCTACTATTAAGCTACACACCCATTCCAGCTGCAGTTTAAAAACGAGTGTTGGTAACCTCCCAGAGGAGAAAGCCAATAATCGTATCTCATCAAGTTCATAGGTTTACACTGACAGCTAAGCTCTGCAATGTCTATCTGCAGGGTAATAAATGGAAAATGCTGACATTATATTCACCTTGAATGTAATCTGCAGCTATGTAAAGATTCTGAAAAGAACTACTAAACCATTTCTGCATAATATTAAAAACATCCATCTTAACGATTTTGTTTTGTGTGGAAGTGATTTGGTTAATTGTTTAGACCGGGCAGAAGGTAAAATATGCAGATTTTTCAGAAGGTAGTTTTATGAAAAGTCCTGGCCAAATGTTTGAAGATAAAATAGAACAATTAGACCCAAACATTAGAAAAGGATATTTCTCTTTTACTTTAAGTTTCACATAGAGTCAAACAACAAAGAAACAGACTCTTCAGCTTAACTTGTCCAGGCTGATCAATGTACCCATTTAGGCTTCACTCATTTGCCAGTTTGACTCATATCCCTCTAAACTTTTCGAGACTGTGCATTCATCCAATCAATGCTGCTCATGATTTTATACTCCTCTAAAAGATTACCCCTCAGTCTTCTACGCTCCTTAGAATAAAGTCCAAGCCTACCCAAACGCTCCTTATAACTTAGTCCTTTGAGTCAACATCCTCGTACATCTTTTCCGCACTCTTTCCAGCTTAATGGCATCTTTTCTACAGAAAAGTAACCAAAATTGAACATCATTCTCCCAGAGCAATGTGAAAAAATGCCTTGTACAATTACAACATAATGTCCAAACTTCTATTCTCAGTACCCCTACTGATATTCGGATATTCCGGTGGGCGGCGCGACTCACGTCGCAGCGGCCTCTGCAGTCCGTCTGTCTTTTTATTATTTTCTGTCTCATTTTAATGTCGTTTTTATTTATTTTTTTGACGGGGTATGTGTGTGGGGGGCGGGGGGGGGGGACTTTAAAATATTTCCCCTGCACGGGAGACCCGACCTTTTCCCTGTCATGTCTCCGTTGTCGTTGGGGCTGCAAAGTGGAGCGGCCTCCAGCAGGAACGACCTGGGGCTCCAGTCACGGAGCTGGCCGAGTCCGGAGCGGGTGGAGCGGTGGTGGCGCGCTGATGTGACCCGACCTCCAGCGATTCGGAGGCTTACCGCAGGTCTGGCAGACAGAAACACCGGGAGCCCGCGGGTCCCTGCTGGGAGACCGCTTTTCGGGGCTTCCGCAACGGCGACTTCTCCCGCCCGAGTTGCGGGGTTGAAGAGTACCTGGAGCGGGGCCTGATATCGCCCGGCGCGGCTTGGAATGGCTACGGGACTTTGCTAGCGCCTGCCGGGGGCTCCAACAACAGGAACCGGTCACGGCCTTGCATCACCCAGCGTGGCTTTAATGGCCGCGGGACAATTACCATCCCCCAGCCGGGGGCTTTGACTCTGACATCGGGGGAGGGGGGGGAGAGGGGAGTGCAGGGGAGAGATACATTTTTGCCTTCCATCACAGCGAGGAGGAGATGCGCTGTGATGGATGTTTGTGTAAATTGTGTTGTGTCTTGGGTCTTTTCTTTTTGTATGTATGACTGCAGAAACAACATTTCATTTGGACCTCAACAAGGTTCAAATGACAAATAAATTTGTATTGTATATTGTATTGTATAAGAACCAAAACGCCAATAGCCTCTGCACCGTAGTCGCAACTTCCAGGGGAGTATTGAATTGTACTCTTAGGTCCATCTGTTCTGCAAAACTCCCCGTGTCCTCTACATATTGCACGAGAAAGTTACCTGAACACACTAAACAAATTCCACCGTATCTAAGTCTTTAACATGATGGCAAATTTCATAATGTGCAAGTGTTAAAATATCTGTGTGAGAATAGTTCATATAATCCAATGCATGTACAAATTAATTTTACTTAGATCAAACCACAAAGGCTAATTAGAACTGTGGGATGGGGCATCATGATATAGGATGACAGAGGTACTGTACATGAAACTAAGAGGGACAATCAGCTGTGGTGAAGCATGACAGGGATAAACAGAAGAGATGGACAGCATCAAAGATCCTACAGCAAGCAAGATAGATCACTCCTTCTGAATGCAATGGGCGGACGTGTAGTACTGAACTGAGCGGAACTGGGGCCTTTTTTTTTAAATCCATTTCAGTAACCCAACCCGACCTGCAGTGTAATCAACGTTGCGGGGGAACAGTTTGTGTTATTAAATTATAATTCTGAAAATGAGGAGAAGAATTTTAGCAAATAACTTTTATTTTAACGAGGATGTTTCCCTAACCGGCTTCCGTCTCCGCGCTAGTTATCTTTGCTCCGCTATGGGATCTTTGGTGCGGAGACGGAAGCCAGTTACAGAAATGGGGCCAAAAATTACCCATGAATCTGCCCATGACCGTACTACGTCTTTTTCGTCGAGTGGACTATCTTACTTGCTGTAGGATCTTTGGACAGCATGGCATTGCAATACCTGAGTGGTGATACAAAGAGGGCTGGAATGATGGTGGAGGGAAATAGGTGCAAGTGGCTACATGACTGGCCTGGTCTGAACTTGCTCAGGAATGGGAACTAAATGTTCTTATGAGAAAGGATCAGAAGGTTAATCTTAAAGGAACACTGTCGAGGAATCTGTGGGGAAACTCCAGGAGCTCATGAGTAGATGTATCCTATTCTAATGAGTACATTATAAGCTGAATCATATCAGTAAGATTCTGCGAACAGTAGTTCAACGACAGTTAATAAGAGAATTAACAAGGCTCAGCTTTGGATTAACACAGCCTAGATGTTTTCTATTAAACGATAATGCAAACTATATGAAGGATAGACTATGCAATTTACAATGTAACACTAAAGACCATATTTTTGACAATTTATGGTATAAACCAGGTTAATTTGCTGAAATGCAATCCCAGCCAAAGTGATTTTGTACAGTATCTGTAAGAGTTAACATCCTCCAGTATAATCAAAGGAAGCAAATCCTTTCAATTTTCAGTATGATTAATGATGCACTGCAAACACAAATGTGCTGCAATAAAAAGCCAATTTTTAAAATACAATATTTGAATCATAAAAGATACAATAATTTACATTCCATAATTGATAGGAATAGACATAGGATTGATATGATAGGCATAGACTACCTCTGTTGAAACAAAAACAGCATTAAACGGCAGCAATGTTTCATCCACTGCACCATACCATTATGAAATAGCATATCTTATAGGTTCAGCTTCAAAGTGTTCAAAATCAATCCAATAACCCTTGCAACTGGACATCATAAAAGTGGGATCACAGTAAAGATGACAATGATATACAGCCTGGTCCATCTCTGGTGTGATTATATTCCAGAAATGGAATGGAGTTCAGCTGCATATAGTGAGAGAGAAGCATCAGCAGGGATGAGTCCGTTGCCTGGCAAACGTGCTCTCTGATATTGTTTATAATAAGGAATTTACCTTTCTCCACTATAGTTAAGTCTTGGAATGGTAGATCCTGTTAGTGTGGCTAATGGCTTTCAGCATTTGGTCCCTTTTCTGTGTGAAAATGTTTTCGCACGATGAGGTTTTAGTTCTAAGGGCTCTGAGACACATGAATTGATTTTCCAGTCCATCTCTTCTTTAATGCTGTATTTGACAAATATCAGGTTTAGTTAACAGCAATATCTCAAGTTCTTTAAATTGCATTCATTTTCTTAGGAGTACATGTACTTACAAACCTTTTTTTAAAATCAAAAGCATTTAATTGACTGATACACTAGTATAAGGAAAAATGATTAAATACTTCAGTATAGATTTTAGAAGCATAAATCAGTGATTTTAATTCGCATTCCTCACAGTTCAAGGGCTGGATATCCTTGTTAAAATGTTAATTTTGCTGTTAATCTCATTTTCAGTTATATTAATAAAGGCAAATGAGATCGGCACTTAAATGCATAAAAGAAAACACTTTAATAGAAAAAAATGAAACTATTATATTCTACTGCTTTCCCAATTATATCTGCTGGCATGCAGAATAGTGATTTTAGAGTTTATTCTATGTTCTTTAAGCCTAACATAACTGAATTTAAAGCACATAATGGATATGATTTAGCAACAGTTATCTTCTGGGATTTCCACTAAACCCAAAGAGATTATTAATTATCCTTGTTTTGGACATCTTGATCAATCTATGGATGATATAATGACTGGCTTTGATGATAGATACCATTGAAAACAGCCAATCAGAAAATAAAATGGCTTATTTTTCCTGGTCAAATGGGCTTCCTTTAAAGGTGCAGGCATGGTTTCCTCAAATTGTTAAGTGAGCAAATAGTCAGTCAAATATAATGCTCCACAGGTACATTTTCCCCAATAACCTTCCTCAAATTTTATAGATCAATTATATCATTGCCCTTGCACACTGTCCCCCAATTCATAAAATTTAATGGGCCAAAAGCCCTTTTTTCCCTTGAACTTACTTTTCAGTGAATTGTATTTTGCAAATTAGGTGGAAGCAAAATTATTGCTTAAAAAAATCAGTGGGGTGTATCCAGTTTTCTTCTAATTCTGGTAAGGTACTGGTGAAAATGTTTAGGAAATGGCAAAATAAAAAAATTGACTTAAATGCATAGAATTTATGTCCACTAACAGCCCTTCAGCTATCAGGAAAGGAAAAAAATGGGAGGAGGAAAGTGGGAATACAAAAGTGGGTGTTTTGCAGATAGTGAAGATGTTTGTGAAAAATTGCAGCAGGATCAATTGGTCAACTGGGCTGAGGTATGGTTGATGGAATTGAATGCAGAAAAAATGTGAGGTGTTGCATTTTGGGAAGTCTAGCATGGGCAGGAATGATGAATGGGAGAGCAGAGGGATCTAGGAATGCAGGTGCATATCTCCCATAAAGTGGCGTCGCAGGTAAATCGGGTGGTCATAATGGCTTTTGGCACATTGGCCTTCATCAGCCAGAGTATTGAGTATAAAAGTTGGGAGGTCATGTTGCAGACGTTGGTGAGGCCACATTTAAATTATTGTGCTCAGTTCGGGACACTGTGTTGACATGTTGTCAAGCTGGAAAGGGCGCAGAGAAGATTTACAAGGATGTTGCCAGGACTAGAGAATCTGAGCTATAGGCTAGGACTCAATTCCTTGGAGCGCAGGAGGATGAGGGGTGATCTAAAAGAGGTGTATAAAATCATGAGAGGAATAGCTCCACAGAGTCTCTTGCCCAGAGTTGGTTAATCAAGGACTAGAGAACTTAGGTTTAAGGTGAAGGGGAAAAGATTTAATAGGAATCTGAGAGGTAACTTTTTTCCACACAAAGGGTGGTGGATGTATGGAATAAGCTGCCAGAGGAGGTAGTTGAAACAGGGACTATCCCAACATTTAAGAAGCAGTTAGACAGGTTCATTGGGATATGACAGCTTTGAAGGGATATAGAAACATGGAAAATAGGTGCAGGAGGAGGCCATTCGGCCCTTCGAGCCAACACCGCCATTCATTGTGATCATGGCTGATCGTCCCCTATCAATAACCCGTGCCTGCCTTCACCCCATATCCCTTGACTCCACTAGCCCCTAGAGCTCTATCTAACTCTCTCTTAAATCCATCCAGTGACTTGGCCTCCACTGCCCTCTGTGGCAGGGAATTCCATAAATTCACAACTCTCTGGGTGAAAAAATTTTTCTCACCTCAGTCTTAAATGACCTCCCCTTTATTCTAAGACTGCGGCCCCTGGTTCAGGACTCGCCCCACATTGGGAACATTTTCCCTGCATCTAGCTTGTCCAGTCCTTTTATAATTTTATATGTTTCTATAAGAAACCCCTTCATCCTTCTAAACTCCAGTGAATATAAGCCTAGTCTTTTCAATCTTTCCTCATATGACAGTCCCGCCATCCCAGGGATCAATCTCGTGAACCTACGCTGCATTGCCTCAATCACAAGGATGCCCTTCCTCAAATTAGGAGAACAAAATTGTACACAATACGCCAGATGTGGTCTCGCCAGAGCCCTATACAACTGCAGAAGAATCTCTTTACTCCTATATTGAAATCCGCTTGTTATGAAGGCCAACATTCCATTAGCTTTCTTCACTGCCTACTGTACCTGTAAGCCAACTTTCAGTGACCGGTGTACAAGGACGCCCAGGTCTCGCTGCACCTCCCCCTTACGTAACCTAACCCCAGATAATAATCTGCCCCCTTGCTTTGCCACCAAAGTGGATAACCTCACATTTATCTATATTATACTACATCTGCCACGCATCTGCCACTCATTCAAGTGGAGCTACCCGATCTGTCCACGTCACCCTGCAACCTCCTAACATCCTCTTCACAGTTCACACTGCCACCTAGCTTTGTATCATCCGCAAACTTGCTAGTGTGGATCAAATGTTGGCAGGTGGGACTAGGGTTGCTGAGATGTTCGCGTGCGTGGGCAATTTGGACCGAAGGGCCTGCTTCCACACTGTATCACTCTATGACTATGAAAGGAAGAGTCTCTATATTAAGGATTTTTACCAGACAAGCTCAGACAGGAGGATAATACTCGAACTAATATAGAAGAGCATAGTCTCCTGCAGATAAGCAGATGTTTTACTTATGCGATCCAAACCAAGTCAGTGTTTAGTTAGACAACAGAATTTTATTTTAAAAACCCTTCAGTAATGGCACCAGTCAAAGTGTGTGTTCTTTACACTTTCTATTTTCTTGGACGTTAGAGATTCATTGCTTGCTACGTAAAAATACAAATCCCTCCAGGAAACAACAGCAGGGTCAAAGAGGAAAGAATAAATGAGTTTTCAAGAGTCTCTGATTCCAATGCGTGTTTCAATACAAAATAAATCCTAATTTTAAAAGTAAAGCAGGGTCAGTACTGGAGGGCACGGGCAGAAATAATCCTTGCTAGATTGCTACAACACTCTTTACAACGTGATCATAAGAATATTCGAACTGGCATTAACACCAAGGAAATATTTCCCCATAATCACTCAAATTGATAGTCGAAACGTTTAATCAACAACATCCAGAATAACAATTTATTCTTGTAATGGCTGGTCAATTGAATCTCTAAGAATTCAGTTGAAATAAAACTGAATCACATGCCTTAAACTAGAAAGAGAGTGGAGACAGTATCATTCCCATCACAATGACAGCTTTGCAGCCTGACTGATATTGTCTCAACCTCCGCAAGTCAAGCATGATCTACTATGCTTTTTGTGAGTGCAGTGTTTGCACTTGAGCTAATCTCACTGCAACAAACTGTTTATAAAGGATATATCAGGGAATTGAGTTTACACTGTCGAACAAATCTAGAGTTTGCATCAAACCACTTTCTTCAGCGACGGCGGAACAATTTCCAGTGCCATCTGGTCTACATCTTAGACCTGGCCTTTTCCTTGCTACTGAGGAATATGAAAATAGTTGTTTAGTTGCTATTTAGTTATTAGCATTGTGCAAAAGGGGAGAGCCCAAATTATGCCCAGTTTACCTGCAATGCTCCTGAGTCATGCACTGTTTTAGAGCATTTTAATTTTATCACAGGGGTCTCCAAATTCTACTATGTTCTGACAACACTTTAAAAGGGCATGCCCCCTTTTTAATTGCGATCCAATTTTTAAGCTTTTGTAAAGGCCCGTCAATAGTAAGCACCACAGATCCTCATGTTCAGGCCTGAGGAAAGAGAAAGCAGTCAGCAAAATGAACGTGTCTCCTCCTACAACTCTTTGTAGGGTACGTTGAACAATCTCTGTTCCAGGCGTACACTGGCCCTATTCCCAAACTCTACCTCCACTACATTAACGACTGCATCGGTGCTACTTCCTGCACCCACTCAGAACTCATCAACTTGACGACTAATTTCCATCCTGCACTCAAATTCACTTGGACCATTTCAGACATCTCCCTACTGTTTCTAGTCAAGTCAAGTTTATTCGTCACATTACATACGATATGTGCAGTGAAATGAAAAGTGGCTTGTGCAAAAAAAACTACAAAACAGAATGGAGCAAAATCCCATATTCACACATTACATATTTGTAGGAGGGAAAAAAAAGAAAAAATAGCTATTTTAAGAAGACACCACACAACAGTAAATTGGTACAGTAAAGTTAGTCCCTGGTGAGATAGGAGATTACAGTTCTAATGGCCTCTGAGAAGAAACTTCTTCTCACCATCTCCATCACAGGAGACAGACGAATGACTGACATCCATTACAAACCCGCTGACTCCCACAGCTATCAAGACTACACTTCTTCCCACTATGCTTCCTGTAAAGACTCAATCTCTTACTCCCAATTCTTCTATCTATGACGCATCTGCGCCCAGGATGAGGTTTCCATACCAGGTCATTGGAGATGTCCTCATTCTTTAGGAGTTCCCCTCTTCCATTATAGATGAGGCTCTCACTAGGATCTCCTCGATATCCCACAGCTGCACTCTTGATCCTCCTCCCCCCCCCCCCCCCCCCCCCCCCCATTCGTAACAAGGACAGAGTCCCCCTTGTCCTTACCTTCCACCCCATCAGCCGTCACATACAGCATATAATCCTCCAACATTTTCGCCACCTCCAACGGGATCCCACTACTGGCCACATATTCCCATCTCCAACCCTTTCTGCTTTCCGCAGAGACCTCTCCCTCCGCAAGTCCCTAGTCAACTTGTCCCTTCCCACCCAAACCACCCCCTCCCCAGGTATTTTCCCCTACAACTGCAGGAGATGCAACACCTGTCCCTTTACCTCCCCCCTCGATTCCATTCAAGGTACCCGACCATTTTTCAAATGAGGTAGAGGTTCACTTGCACTTCCTCCAACCTCAACCATCCACTGTTCCAGGTGTCAACTCCTGTACATCGGCGAGACCAAGCGCAGGCTCAGTGATTTTTTTACTGAACACCTTCGCTCAGTCTACCTTAACCTACCTGATCTCCCGGTTGCTCAGCACTTTAACTCCCCCTCCCGTTCCCAATCTGACCTTTCTGTCCTAGGCCACCTCCATTGTCAGAGTGAGGCCCAACGCAAATTGAAGGAACAGCACCTTATATTTTGTTTGGGTAGCTTACACCCCAGTGGTATGAACATTGGCTTCTCTAACTTCAAGTAGCCCTTCCTTTCACTCTCTCTCTCCATTCCCAGTTCTCCCACCAGTCTTACTGTCTCCGACTACATTTTATCTCTGTCCCGCTACTCTGCTGACATCAGTCTGAAGAAGGGTCTCGACCCGAAACATCACCCATTCCATCTCTCCAGAGATGCTGCCTGTCCCGCTGGCTTACTCCAGCATTTTGTGTTTACACTGTCTCCTCCATAGTTGTGCACGTCCTTAAGAACCAAAACCAAACTTTAACAGGTCATTAAAGCAGGTCAAATGGAGAACATACAATGTGTTACACAAGAAATATAATAAATATAATCTAGAGAGCACAATTCTACAGGGATCAGAACAGAGGGAGCTGGTGCTATAGAGGTACAGGTATATTAAAAGTAGCAGTGCATTTTGAGAAAGCATACTGGATATCCCAGGCTTTATACATACATGCATAGAGTACATGGAGTACAAAATAATGGTCCGGCCACAACTGTAGCTGTGCACAGTTCCAAGATCAACATTTTAGGAAACCTCTGGCACCTAAAGAGGTGTAGATTACATTTACCAGAATAGTTCCAGGGACAAGAGACTTAAGTTTTGTGTTTTGACTAGAGAGGCTGGGGGTGATCTTCTTAGAGGCAAAATTTGCTTGAGTAGCAGGTACACAAAAAAGCTGGAGAAACTCAGCGGGTGCAGCAGCATCTATGGAGCGAAGGAAATAGGCAACGTTTCGGGCCGAAACCCTTCTTCAGACTGATGGGGGGTGGGGGGGGGGGGGGGGGGGGGGGGGGGGAGAGAAGAAAGGAAAAAGGAGGAACCCGAAGGCTGGGAGGAGACAGCAGGAGGGCTGAGGAAGGGGAGGAGACAGCAAGGATTAACAAAATTGGGAGAATTCAATGCTCATGCCCGCAGGATGCAGACTCCCCAAGCGGAATATGAGGTGCTGTTCCTCCAATTTCCGGTGTTGCTCGCTCTGGCCATGGAGGAGACCCAGGACAGAGAGGTTGGATACGGAGTGGGAGGGGGAGTTGAAGTGCTGAGCCACCGGGAGGTGAGGTTGGTCATTGCGGACCGGGCGGAGGTGTTCGGCGAAACGATTGCCCAACCTCCGCTTGGTCTCACCGATATAGATCTGCTGACATCTAGAGCAGCGGATGCAATAGATGAGGTTGGAGATGCAGGTTAACCTCTGTCGCACCTGGAACGACTGCTTGGGTCCTTGAATGGAGTCGAGGGGGGAGGTAAAGGGACAAGTGGTGCATCTCTTGCGGTTGCAAGGGAAAGTGCCTGGGGAGGGGGTATTACGGGAGGGAAGGGAAGAATTAACAAGGGAGTTATGGAGGGAGCGGTCTTTGCGCGTGGCTAGCATCAGAATGTATTGTCAGGTATAGTGGAGATAGCTTCAATCATAGCATTCAAGAGAGAAATGGATATGTTTGAACAAAATCTGCCAGGCTACAGAGCAGGCCAACCTGGAAGAGTTAGCACAAAATAAATGGGTTAAATGGCCTTCTTCCACGCTGTAATCTCCCTTGTATTACTGCAATGTATTATTCATGTATTACATTTACCTATCCTTGCATTTGTAAACTTATGCTATAAAATACAATTTACAGGGCCAGCACACATCTATCAATGATCCTTGCTAGTTTTCAGGAGAAGGCATTTCTTCCACATAATTTAGCATGGTTGTTTTATATCAACATTTCCAAATGGGATGTTTGCTCACACTTCCATTTACAGTTCAGCTCCTGAATTATTGAAATATTGCCAGTCCAACAAAATATTACAAATGGGAAGGCAAAACATCAGAACACATGCCTTTTATGGAAAGGGCTTCTTTGATGGCCTATGCAGGAAGCCCAGTGGTAGTGCTGGGCATGGGGAGGTAGGAACTTCCTTTCAGTCAGGGCCACAATCCATTCATTTTGAGCTTCCTCAAGTGATTCACTCCCTACCCTCAAGAGCAGCATGTACTGCATTAATTTTACAACCCCTCACTAACTAAAAAGCATATATTGTTAGTGTTTCTTTAAAAAATATGCAACAAGGCAAGCTGTCTGTGCCATGTTAATAGTCAGGAGCCAGTCACACAGGAAGCACATGGAGGTTGCTCCTGCTACTCCTGTTGTTCTTGCAGGGTAGCCTACCCTTCCTCAGGAGCTGCCATCCAAACACACAAAGTTCTTCTTCAACATCTGAGTGGGCAGCTTGATGAATATATTCTCAATGCTACATTAAATATGTGCTGACTCGGATACTTCAGGTGTCATGAGATATGGTTACAGATTGCAACTGTAAACTCCATAAAACCATTTGTATTAAAGTCTCAGAAAAGCTTGCCAGGAATGTGTGCAAGATAAATTATTAGCCACTTCAGTTTATCCCACTTTCAGAGAAGTAATAATATCCCCAATTTGGCCAAATGTGTTCATTTCCATAGATTGAGTTACTCCAACAGTTTCTTTATAAATTCCAAAGTAAACTTTAGTTTGGTTAAGAGATAAAGTGTGGAAACTGGCCCTTGAGCACACCAAGTGCGCACCAACCAGCTATCACTCATACACTAGTTCAATATTATCCCAGTTTCACATCCTTGGGGCAATTTACAAAAGCCAATTAACCTACAAACCTGCACATCTTTGGAATGTGGGAGGACGGCGGAGCATCTGGAGAAAGGTTTTCTAATGTACTGGTACAAAAAAGCAACCTGCCAAAGTTTTGCTGAAAGGAAAGTCAGAATGAACTATAGAATAGCTTCATGACAAGAATTTAACTAATGACAAACTTGTGTTGCATCCCTTCATTAGGGTGCACCAAACTATTATCATAGTTTGCAATCATGATTTTTAATTAAAACATTTCGAACAAGAAGCAGTTTCTATGCTTCAGTTATTTCCCTTAGTTAATTTCTCTAAATTCCAAAATTAATGTCTGCCAGTATTCTTTAAACGACCCAGGAAATCATTCTCTCTATTCCTATTAACCTGGAAATCAAAATAAATAAAACATACATTTTGCATGATGCGATGGAAAATGTTAAAACAGCTTGGATATGAATCCATAATTGAGGAGCACACACCTTGCAAGTAAGTGACTTTTTTCAGACATTTCTTGACAGGTTTCAAAGATGTCATTCAGGTTTTAAGTATCTGAAATTTGTTTAGATTGTTTTTTAAACACTGGTAGTTGTGTAATGGTTAAGTACCTGAGATGATATATAATTTGCCCTACATTAAAGATTTGAATTTATTTATTTTATTTTCAGCCAGATATTCATCACAATGACCGTTTCATAAATGTACTTTCAGTTGAATAAAAATAATTATAACTTCAGAAGAAATTACTTTAACCAGAACGACTGCTCTGTTCCAAATTAATAATCCAAGCGAGAACAAATGTATACAATCTTAGAGCTATGAATCAGGTACTTCATAAACTGGATGTGATCATAATACTGCCAATTTGAAGGAGTTATTACTAAATTTATAGGTTAGACTTTGAAAATAATGTGCCGATTTATCTTAAAACACTCGTCACTGACGACATTTATCTTGTGTTTAAAACTGTAAGCTGATTGAATCTAGCTTTACTGATGCAGGTGTATAGTCACAATTCAACCTTGGCATGCTTATCCATTTGGCTATTTTAGGTTTCACAAATCCAATGTTAGGTACATACATCAGGCTGTTGTTCATTAACTACAGCTTGGTGTACAACACCATCATCCTTCCAAACTGGTTATTAAACAGTGAATTAGGTCTCTGCACATCCTTATGCAACTGGATCCACAACTTCTCATTAGCAGACCACAACCCGACTACAAATTGACAACAACATTTCCTCCTCATTAACCATCAGCACCTCAGGGCTGCATGCTCAGCCCCCTGCTCTACTCACTCTATACCCATGACAGAACAATCTTGTTCTTTGCCTGCAAGCCCTAGGAGCTGATTGTTCACTTTAGGAGGGCAAAGCCAAGTATCCATGAATCTGTCTTCATCGACAGGTTGGCAGTGGAGAGAGTTAATAACTTAAAGTGTCTGAACTCTGAAGATCTGTCCTGAGTCCATTGCATTGAAGCAATCATAAAAAAAAGCCCATTAATGCCTCTACTTCATTAAAGGATTGAGATGATTCTGGTTTTCTTTAAAGAGATACAGCATGGAAACCGGCGCTTCAGCCTTCAGAGTCCGCAATCACCCTTACACTAGTTTTATCCTACACAATGAACTATTTACAGAAGCCAATTAACCTACAAACCTGCTAGTCTTTGGATTGTGAGAGGCAACGGGAGCACCCCGAGAAAACCCAGGCAGTCACAGAGAATGTGCAAACTCAGTAGAAACTACCCCTAGTCATGGTCAAACCCGTGTCCCCAGCACTGTCAGGCAGCGACCCTAGTGCCACACCATTATGCCATGTCAATATGTTGATGAATGTTCTCTTCAACTTCCACTGGTGGAGAGTACATTGACTGACTGCAGAGCCTGCTTCAGCAACTCCAACACCCAAGAATGAAGCAGATTACAAAAAGTGGTGGACGCTGCCTGACCCATCACGGGTACTGAACTCTCCACCATCAGTATCCATTTCATTTCTGCCATCGGGAAGGTGGTATGGGAATCTGAAATCTATGACCTCCAGTTTCAAGTGTACCTTATCCCAACAACCACCAAGCTCTTGAACACTACAAACCAACTTCAACTGTGTCCTATGGGCAGTCTTTGGTTGCTCTAAGGACTTGTGCTTTCATTTGTACTATTATTAGTGTCATTAATTTGTTGAGTTTGTTTATGATTTATTATCTATGTATTATGGGCCTGTTACACTGCTGCAAGAAAGTATTTCATTGTCCGTTGTCATTGCATATGACAGTTAAACACTCATGTTTGACTCAAGGTTTATATTGCATCAGTAATTTCCATCACACAATGATGGCATTTCATTATATTTTCATTACCTGTATATAATTGACATGTTTTGGCTCATTAAAGATGTTTTGCATTCATCTGAAAAGTATTTTCCTCTGAGATTTGACCATATGTAACAGATTAGGCAATCCTCAATCCGATTCTTGGTCCTCAGTTCTCTGTCATCAAGGACACTGGTGGCTTTATGGTAGTTTCATTTACTTAAATACTTTTAACAAGCTTTATTGAATACCGATCAAACATCAACATTCTGGCAAAGGGTCAAAGATCCAAAACTGACACCGTTTCTCTTTCCCTGATGCTGCCTGACCTGTTGAGCTCTCTCTCCCCAGGATTTTCCATGTCAAATTTCCAGCACCTGCACATTAACTGAATATCATTCACAGGCATTATCTAAGCACTATGAAATAAATATAAGGTAGGCAAAAAAGCAAATGTAGCTAATGATACCTTTTGAAATATCACAAAAATAATACAGATAAAAACAATTAAGGGATTTAATTTCAGTTGCAATTATTGTTGAATAAATAAAGGTTTCTCTTTAAACTACATGCGTGTGCAGAAAGAAAGTGTTTGTAATATACCAACTGCAAATAAAATATTCCAAAAAAATAAGAACTGGCAGTTGTGCAAATATAAACAAATGAATTAGAAGGAATGGGCACTCAAGCCTTCGAGCATACCCCACCATTCATAGTTGAATATAATTCAATTCCTTATTCCAGCCAACCCCCTTGGAGCCTTCCATCTCACTGATTATTTACCTGTGACTAGAACCATATGATAATATTTTAAATATATTTCAATTTAAATTGTAATTGAAATTGTCATGTTAGGAATTAAATGGATGTTCTAATTGTCCTCTGTGTCTGCCTATAAAATATTGTCACTATTCTACACTTGCCCCCCTTTAAATTCACTCGGTACTCCTTCACTGGTCCCTCCTTATCTACAGTGCAGGCAAATATCAACCTGCCACTGTAATTGACTTCTGAAATCATGAAGAGGTATTTTCTGCTTATAGAACTTTCGTGTGCTGCCAAGAGCATTTCTGGCAGCTGGTCCAGATCAGGACGTGCTGCCAGATATTTTGACGTACAGTGACATTCATAATACACCACTAATCTAAATCCCAAGTTGCCTCCCAAGAGCTGTCAAACCATGTGGCAGCAAGCTCAGATATACACCAACTCGATCAACTGGGCAGATTTTAAAGAGCATCTTAAAAGTAAAAAGGTAGAGAGACATTAGAAAATGTGGTGATTTAGCAATGAGATTCAGCGATGCAGCTATTAACATTAGGGGCATGCATGAGGGGAAATTGAAATACAAAGACCTGAAAGGCTTGAAGAGCTGGATAACTCTTCACTGCATGTGAAGGGACTGAGAAAAAGGAATAAATGGAAATAAAGCAATTAAGAGAGACAGAAAGAATTGTACATGCTGAAATTCCCCATGAGCTCATCATAATTCTAGTGGAAACCTCCACAGAACTGGCAGTTTACTGAGGATTTTAGCTCTACCTAGTCGAGAACAATACAATTTTGCTTCATTCTCTACAAACAATTATTATAATTGGTCCATATTTCTTTACTTGTAGGAAGACGCCTTTTTGACCCATCGAGTCCATACTGCAGAGTAATCACTTTTCCGTACTCATGTTCCCTGAAAGACCTGTGTCTAGGCTGTGACATTGGGTCAGTGTTGCAGGGGTCGGCTTGGCATGGTGATGCCGTCGATGTCTTTCACCTCTGCTCGCTGCTCCGCTCCGCTGCAGGTTATACCCGATCCACACCCTCGGCCTCTGTGGGCCATGTGATCCCTGGTTGCAGCGGACCTCCACCGGCCTACTCCACCACATCTCAACACGAAAAACATGTCATCTTCTTGCCTACCGCTGCCACTGCACTGCTGCTGTGCTAAGGTATGCCACTTGAATTTAGCTGTTAGGTTTCACAAGCTAGGCATTTCACTGCTCAAATAGATGGGAAGCACAGTTTAGTGGACATTAGAAAAAGTTGAAGAAGATGCTTTTGAAATTTCAGGTGCTGATCTTTATGTCAATTGCATTGAAAAGTCAAACTAATTTGTTATTTATTGAGTATGTGTGCATGTGTATACACACACAGAACTTTGTTTCTTCTCCCGTTATGTACTATGTTTACATATTCTGTTCTGTTGCAGCAAGTAAGAATTTCATTGTCCTATCTGGGACATATGACAATAAAACACTCTTGACCATTGAAAAGATCAGGATTGTGATCTCTAAAATCTTGTGTCTAGCTTATATCCTCCCATGCTAATTTGAGCAGCAGTCAGTCAGAACATTGGTAGTTAAGTCAGGACCTGGATATATACCAGCATTTAACAGAAAATCTTGTTATGAATTTTCTGATCCCATTATGAAGAGGGAGAAAAGTGCATAAAAGGAGAAAAGTAACTAAGAGATCATTCTGAATATCGGAGAACATCGGAGTTCTTCATAAGGAAGGATCAGCCGATAACAGGACAGATATTTCTGGCCATCAAACAACAAAACTGGAACTTGCCTGAAGATCCAAGTCCAAGTCTGAGATGAATATGAACACAAGTTTTCACTTAAGTTATAACAGTGTACTTGGAGTATTCACCTGACTTGGTGGCTTTTGCTGGAGCTTCTAGCTTCTGCAACTTAGTGACTACCCTCAATACACCCTCATGGCATGGACATTTTGTCTCTGGAAATTCATATAATTCAGGTCCTGCATAATGGCAAAGTTCCAGCAAACAGAAAAAGGTGATTGTTGGAAATCAGAAGCAACAACAGAAATGTCAATAACACTCCACATGTTTAGCAGCATTTGGGGGAAAGAGAAACAGTTACATTTTGGATCGACGACTCCTTGCCAGAACCGAACAGGGTGGAGAAAGGACTCAGACCAGAAATCTGACCTGGTCATTTTCCTACAAATGCTGCCTGACCTGCTGAGGTTTTACAGTATTGTGGTTTTGGTTTTGTTATTTTTGTACCCTGCCTATAATTTATTTTCTAGGCTTGTTTGTTTATAAGCCAAGCCACTCTAGAAGTGGTTAACTTACCTCTATTTGAAATAAGATCTGTGTCAGTCGTAAATTACTTCTCATCACTGAAGTGCTCCATTATAATAAACCTATACTTTCATTACTTTCATCAATCCCCACAGGCTATTGTTTAAGACCTTAAGCTGATTCAACTAAGCTTTATCCACAATACTGACATAATCTCAGTTGTTATTAAACATACTAAAACAATAAATTAAATGCAAAAACATCCGAGCTCCTCGCAAGAGAATAGCGGGAAAATGGAGGGAGGGGAAGGGATAGATAGATAGATATTACAAAATTAGTTTGTCACAAGACAATCCTGAAATATCAGCAAAATGTGGGAGGGATCTAGGGATACACTGATATGCATTTGAGTATTGATTCATCAGATCCAAGTTATACAAGTAGAAACTATTCAGACAGAGTGGCTTGGTAAAGAATTGAAAGGCAATGGCGAGGTAAAAGGTAAGAAAGAAGACTGATAGCAACTGAGCATAAAAAGCACCTGGAGGATGAGATGTGTTTTGATGGTGATTTTGAGAAGCAATTAGGGAGGGAATATATTTTGGCTGGGCAGGGGATGGGTGCTCTTGATTGACCCAAAACTGTGATGAGAAAATTATTCAAAGACCTATCCAGAGTACAACATTAGGTGGAAAGATCTAATAAGATGGTAATGTTACGGGTGTGCCAATGAAGGTAGATGTTAAACAGGATTGGAAAAAAGAGAGAATTCAAAGGAAGAAAACCAGGAATGTTTAAATCATGCTCCCTTTTCTGAAATTGAATTATTGACCGTCATTCTCATCTTGTTTCTGCAATTTAGCTCTTTGGGACAAGTTTAGATGCAGGTCATGAAGTCTGGAGCTGATTGGCACTGGTAGATCCAAAATGAGCATCAATAGGAAGTTTCAAGGTAATATATGATGACTGTCAATAACATCAGTCAATACTTTGCTGCCGACTATGTTTAGATTAATAGCGAGGTAACTAACAGGATTCAATTCATCATGACTTTTATGGACAGTGCCCAATGGGCCAATGTTCTACAGTTCCAGGAAGTTGATAGTCTTGTAGCTATACTGTAAATGTTTAGCTGCAGGTTCTGGATGTTGAATCTACTGATGTTGGGCCCTCTAGCCTTTCCTGTATCCATTTGGTATCAAGAATTGGGGAATCAAGCTAAAGGCTGATGATGAGATGCATTGAACCTTAAGAGCAGGTCAACATAGATTATGTTGGGTCATTTTATCTTCTGTAATTGCAAGTATGGTTTTCACTATGAAATGTGTGAAAGCAATATATAATTAAATATAGAAACTAAAATAAAGAATGAGGGGAAAAGATTAAATTGAAAACCCAGAAAATGAGAGAAAGACACATAAAAATAAAATTAATGTGTTTTGCATTCAACATCATTAAAATCCCTATAGGCTCTAATTGGAGGAATGAGTGTCCATAATTTTAAATGTTAATTCACAGTTAAAAGATTGATTGGCAGTCATTAACAACTAGCCTTTTAAGGTAAATACAATACAATACAATTATTTATTGTCATTTGAGCCTCAAATGAAGTTCAAATGAAATTTGGTTTCTGCAGTCATACAAGAAAAGAACCAAGACACACAACCAACACAATTTACACAAACATCCATCACAGTGAATCTCCTCCTCACTGTGATGGAAGGCAAAGTCTTGTCTCTCCCCTGTGCTCCATTCTTCTCCCGATGTTAAATGCAAAAATTGCTAGAAATACTCATCAGATCGGGCAGCCTCCATGGGAAAAGAATCAGTCAACATTTCAGGTTGGAGACAGAAGAAGCTACAGGGATATGGGAAGGGAGATGGTTCTGATAGGGTAAAACTGGGTGGCCATGGGGATTATTATGCATTATTCAAGAGTTGTAAAATTGTGGCTATAACAGGTACTAATTCAAACATGAACCAGTCTACAGAATACCTGTCCAATGTACATTGCAAACAATAATCAGTTTGAAATTAAAAGGACAGCTTTGCAAACAAACATTGCTGTCTGCTGATGTGATCATGACACATTCTTGTATTCATCAGTCGAATGTAAGCCTATGGAGTATGGCCTATTGGCCTACATAAAACCAGACCTTCAGCTTGTTATTTTGCATCGTGTTAATGGAGGTGAAAGAAACTTCCAGAACAAGCCATATTATTTTGTCACTTTGCACATCAAACATGGCCTTATCCATAGTTATCGTCACAGTCATATAGCATGGAAACAGGCCCTTCAGCCCAACTTGCCTACGCCAACCAATATGCCCCATCTACACTAGTTCCACCTGCCTGCATTAGGCCCATATCCTCTAAACCTTTCCTATCCATGTACCTGTCCAAATGTTTTGCCATCCCAGGTTATTGAGAGAGGTGAGATTGTGAGAGCTTTAACAAAGATATTTGTGTATTTTCTAGCCCCAAGCAAGGTCCCAGAAGATTGGAGAGTAGCTAATGTTGTTTCTTTATTTTTGAAGTGAAGTAGAGAGAATCCAGGGTGCAGGCCAGTAAGCCTTACATCAGTGGTAGGGAAGCTATTGGAGAGGATTCTTCAGATAGGATTTACTTCCATTTGGTACAGAATGGGTTAATTGGGGACAGTCAGCGTGGCTTTGCGCGCACTAGGTCGTGTCTTATGAACTTGATTGATTTTTTTTGAAGAGGGGAAAAAGGTGATTAATGAGGGTTGGAAGGTGAATGTTGTCTACATGGATTTAAGACATTTGATAATGACCTTGTGGTAGGCTGATCCAAAAGAGTAAATTACATGGGATTAGCAGTGACTTGGTTGTATGGATTCTGAACTGGCTTTCTGATAGGTTGTCGTGAGAGTACAATAATCAGGCTAGAAATCTGTGATCAATGAAATTCTGCAGTGATCTGTGCTGGGTTCTTTGTTGTTTGTGATATAGATACACGACTTGGATGTAAACAGGTGAGTTAGTAAGTTTGCAGATGGCAACAAGATTGCTGTAGTTGCAGACCGAGAGGAAGGCTGTCAAAGCATTCAGCGGGATATGGATCAACTACAGAAATGGGTGGATAAATGGCAGATGGATTTTAATCCGAGTAAGTGTGAGGCTAAGCACTTTGGGAGGCCAAATATAAAGAGAAAATATAGAATTAGACCCGTAAAAGTATAGAGGAATTGGGGATCGTCCATAACTCCCTGAAAAGAGACATGATGCAGCTTTACAGAAATTTTATGCTGCATTTGGAGTATCACATACATTTCTAGTTGCCCCATTACAGGAAGGATGTGGAAGTTTTGGAAAGAGTGTAAAGTAAGTTTACCAGAATGCTGTCTGGCCCAGGAGGTATTACCTACAGGTGGTTGCTGGGCAGACTGGATTGCTTTCTCTGGAAAGCTGGAGGCTGAGAGGAGAAATATCTAAAATTATGAGAGGCATAGCTAGGGTACAGTCAGATCTTTTTACCAAGTTGGAAAAATCAAATACTAAAGGGCGAGGCTTTAATCTGAGAGGGGTAAAGGTTAAAGGAGATGTGCAGGGCAAGTGTGTTTTTACTCAGGTGATGGAGGCTGGCATAGGCAGGTACCATAGTAGTATTTAAGAGACTTTTGGATATGCAGGGAATGGAGGGATATGTATTATGTGTAGGTGGATCAGAGTTGGAAAGCTGTATCATGTTCAGAACAGACATTGTTTGCTGAAGTGCCTCTCCCTGTGTTTCTCCACTGCTGAACTATGATGAGTTTAGTGCATAATAAAACACACTTACTGGTGTTTGATGCATTTCATTCCTGTCTCAGACAAAGAATTGCGATTTTCTGCAATGCTAATGGTGATTGGGGCGACTTCAATGTCAACATTTGGCATTAACTATGTATCTGGTCGTTGCACATCTCCACAGAAATAATTACACTTATTTTGAGAGCAAAATTCGGCCCAGATTTATCAAATCTAGATGGAGAGAAAGTGAGCAGCATGGACTTCAAAAAAAGTAACCATACTTGATAAACTTAAGAATTCTTTGAAAAAATTATAAACAAGTTAAATGGAGAATTTGCTGTAGACTTATATATTAAGTTTAAATGAGTCTTTGACATGACACCTCATGGGAGAGTATTAAAAAGATTGATAATGGATTCAGTGGGCGTAGAACAGACTGGGGAAAAGGTTTAGAAATGAAAAAAAAAGAAATTAAGAGAAGTTTTAAAGTACCTCAAATGCTGTGACTAGTGATGTGTTTCAAGAGTTAGTATCAGGCCAATTTGATTAACTTTGCATATCTATAGTTTGGATACAGCCGCAGAGGCAGTACTAAAACTTAAAGGTATGCAAAGTGAATAGAATTGGTCTAATGGGAGAGAAAATAATTTAGAAAAGCAAAGAATATTGAATAGAAACATTGAGATGTGAGACTTGGGGGAAAAAATGACAGATTAAATCAATCTTGCTGTGAGCTACTGCATTTTAAAACAATATTGCTGCAGTGATTATACTCTGAAAGGAATACACCCATGCAGAGAGCAAAGGGATTTCTGAGAAAAAAGTTTGAAAGAAATTCAAGGCAGCACATCAGAGGATAAGCATAGATTTCAGATTTAATATGATATAAAAGGGAAGCTGCATTTATTAATTTATTCTCTCACATCTCAACATAAACTACAATTGTTTCAAGATTGTTGCCTAGATTTGTCTTGTTCAGTTCAGTTTTATGTGTCATATGTAGGTTAACACAAGGTCAACGGTACAATGAAATGTGTTTGACAAGACAACAGGTCACCTCAGCAATGATATTACAATAAAATGAAGGTTAAAAAAAAAGATACAAGTGACAATGGTAGATAAATAAAATAATTAACATATATGACACGTTTATGAGTTTAGAAGCCTGATGGCATGATGAAAGAAACTGTTCTTGAGTCTAGTGGTACGTGCAGCTATGCTCCTGTATCGCTTGCCTGACGGTAACAAGGAGAACAGTCTGCGTGCTGGGTGACTGTGGTCCCTGATGATGCCTGTGGAAAATGTCCTGAATGGCTGGGAGACAGTTGCCAGTGCTGTGCCGTGCTTCACCACTCTCTGTAGTGATTTGCGGCTGTGGGCAGAACAGTTCCCGTTCCAGACTGTGATTGCAACCCGTCAGCAGACTCTCAATGGTGCAACTGTAGACGTTTGTGAGGATGCTGGCGTTCATGCCAAACTTCCTCAGTCTTTTCAGGAAAAAGAGCCGCTGGCGGGCTTTCTTAGTTACTGTGTCCGTGTGCAGTGTCCAAGAGAGGTCCTCAGTGATGTGCACACCAAGGAACTTGAAGCTGCTGACCCTTTCAACCTCAGCATCACCGATGTGGATGGGGTGGTGTCCACTCACCTGCTGTCTCCTGTAGTCCACGATCATCTCTTTAGTTTTGCTGACATCGAGAGGTTATTTTCCTTGCACCAGCTGTTTAGTGCCTTTACCTCCTCTCTATAGGCTGACATTATTGTTTGTGATGAGGCCCACGATGGTCGTGTTGTCAGCAAACTTCAAGATGATGTTGGAGCTGTGCTTAGCAGTACAGTCGTGCGTGAACAGGGAGTACAGGAGAGACTGAGCACACAGCCCTGTGGTGCGCCTGTGTTGAGGATCAGTGAGGAAGAGGTAGTGGCTGCCAATTCTCACCACCTGGGGCCTGCCCTTCAGGAAGTCGATTATCCAGCCGCAGATGGAGGTATCCAGTCCAAGATCAAGGAGCTTGGGGACTCGTTTTGAGGGAATGATAGTTGAATGCCGAGCTGTAGTCAATGAAGAGCATTCTCACATATATATTCCCTTTGTCCAGGTGGGTGAGCACAGTGTGAGTTGCCATGGCGATGGCATAGTCCGTGGCCCTGTTTGGTCTATACGCAAACTGAAGATAGTCCAATGTATCAGGGAGAGAGGAGCAGATGTGAGTTTAGATTACTCGCTCGAAGCACTTCATGATCAGTTCCTGTGGATTGGAGGATAGCTAATGTTATCCCACTTTTCAAGAAAGGAGCGAGAGATAAAACGGGGAATTACAGACCAGTTAGCCTGACTTTGGTGGTGGGAAAGGTGCTGGAGTCAATTATTAAAGAGGTAATAAAGGGGCATTTGGTAGCAGTAAAAGGATTAGTCCAAGTCAACATGGATTTATGAAAGGGATATCATGCTTGACTAATCTTTTGGAATTTTTCGAGGGTGTGACAAGTAAAATAGATGAAGGGGTGCCAGTGGATGTAGTGTATCTAGACTTTCAGAAAGCCTTTGATAAGGTCCCACATGGGAGACTGGTGACTAAAATTAGAGCACATGGTATTGGGGGTAGGGTGTTGACATGGATAGAACATTGGTTGGCAGACCAGAAGAAACAGTAGGAGTGAACGGGTCCTTTTCAGAATGGCAGGCAGTATCGAGTGGAGTGCCGCAAGGCTCGGTGTTGGGGCCGCAACTGTTTACGATATATATTAATGATTTGGAAGTGGGAATTAGGAGCAACACTAGCAAGTTTGCGGATGACACAAAGCTGGGTGGCAGTGTGAGCTGTGAAGAGGATGTTAGGAGTTTGCAGGGTGACCTGGACAGGTTGAGTGAGTGGGCAGATGCGTGGCAGATGCAGTATAATATAGATAAATGTGAGGTTATCCTCTTCGGCGGCAAAAACAAGGGGGCAGATTATTATCTCAATGGGGTTAGGTTAGGTAAGGGGGAGGTACACCAGTCACTGAAAGTCGGCTTACAGGTACAGCAGGCAGTGAAGAAAGCTAATGGAATGTATAATGGAATGTTGGCCTTCATAACAAGCGGATTTCAGTATAGGAGTAAAGAGGTTCTTCTGCAGTTGTATAGAGCTCTGGTGAGACCACATCTGGAGTATTGTGTACAGTTTTGGTCTCCTACTTTGAGGAAGGACATCCTTGTGATTGAGGCAGTGCAGCGTAGGTTCACGAGATTGATCCCTGGGATGGCAGGACTGTCATATGAGGAAAGATTGAAAATACTAGGCTTGTATTCACTGGAGTTTAGAAGGGGTATCTTATAGAAACATATAAAATTATAAAAGGACTGGCCAAGTTAGATGCAGGAAAAATGTTCCCAAATGTTCTCAGAACCAGGGGGCACAGTCTTAGAATAAAGGGGTGGCCATTTAAGACTGAGGTGAGAAAAACTTGTTCACCCAGTAATTTCATGCTGATAGAGTTTGCTTGCTCCAGGTATTTACGAGTTGGTATACCACCTTGAGATGATTCAGTTGCAAATGAGCAGTGAACATGGAAACTGTCAAGCCCTTTTGCATTTCTTCCAGCGTGTTTCTAGAAGGGTAATCCAAAGACAAAGATTTGGGCAGCACACGACAGAAGGGGGAGGAGTTGTACAGTTTGATAGCCTCAGGGGAAAAGGATCTTCTCTCGCATTGTTTACTGCATCTTGGTGGAACCGGTCTGTTGCTGGAGGTATTCCTCAGGTTGATCAGTGTGTCATGGAGGGGGTGAGCTGTATTGTCCAAGATACTCCGCAGTTTGAGGAGCTCCTCCCCTCCAAGACTACCTCCCATGAATCCAACTCCACACTCAGTCTTCCAGATGAGCTTGTTAAACCTGTTGGCATCTGGGGCTTTCGCCCTGCTGCCCCAGCACTCAACAGCGAAGAAGGTAGCACTGGCTACCACCGATTGGTAGAACATCTGGAGCATCTTACTGCAGATGTTGAAGAAGCGGACCCTTCTCAAAAAGTACAGCCGGCTCTGTCCCTTCTAGTACAGGGCCTCAGCGTGTCTGTTCCAGTCCAGTTTACTGTCCAGGTAAAATATGGTATTTGTACAAGGTAAATAACAAGCAATAACATGCAAAAAGTGAGGACAACTGTTGTAGGTGATCTACCACATGGTACCCTAAAACGTTTCCATTTACAAAGCACAAGCAAACACATTTAGTACAAGAGGAGTACAAGTGGAAAACTATGATTCTGATACTTGAAAGCGATTATATCCTAGCCATGCATAGCATAGTGTTGTTGCTTGTACCTACACAGGCACAGGTTTAAATGCTGTTTTTCATGGCATCTCTAAATTTCAGTGTGCTGTCAGATTAAAGCCAAATGCTTTCCAAAGCCTCCTTTATGAGGGCAGTGGAGGCAGGTTCTCTGGATGCTTTCAAGAGAGAGCTAGATAGGGCTCTTAAAAATAGCGGAGTCAGGGGATATGGGGAGAAGGCAGGAACGGGGAACTGATTGGGGATGATCAGCCATGATCACATTGAATGGCGGTGCTGGCTCGAAGGGCCGAATGGCCTACTCCTGCACCTATTGTCTATTGTCTATTGATGGTTCTATAAGATCATGCTTGAGCTTCATATCCACATTGTCATCAATTCAGTAAGTAAATATTGGAGCAGTAACTCCTTATATTTTTAGTCCAAAATCTTTGCAATAAAGAAACTAGACTACAACTGCTGGTTAATACCAAAGATAGACACAATTTGTAGGAGTAACTCAGCACGTCAGGCAGCATCTTTGGAGAAAAAGGATAGGTGATGTTTCATATTTCTTCAGTCTAAAAAAGGGTCCCGACCCAAAACCTCACCTATCCTTTTGCTCCAGAGATACTGCCTGATGCACTGAGTTACACCAGCACTTTGCGTTTATCTCCTTGCACCAAAGCCCATCTTATTTTCTTATTGTCTGCTATATCCTTAAGTTGACATCCTGCTTTCAATTAACCAATACTATTGCATAATTAGTGTTTCTGACCATGCAAGAGATTGCTCCTTTACATCGAACTGTTGCAAGCCAAAAAAAGCTATGAAATCTAAGAATTATTCTGGGAACGACTGATAACAATTGTTTCTCGGTAGCTTGTGTCTGAAAACAGGGAATTATGACATTATGTGTTTGGTTGAGGTGCAAACTGCGAACTGATATGTGACTCACTCAGTTAATTTCTGGAGTGGCATGAATATACCCAGAAATGATCTCAATAAACACCAGTATGATTTAGGTTCGATGGCGATGAGCTATGTATACGAGACAAACTTGATTTCAGGAAGATGCGCTAGACTCCAAAGCCTAGTATCAAGTTACAAATTTACGTTCTCTGAACAAGCACTTCTGTGTATGACTCAAATTATTGGAAGAGGCTCCCATCGGCAGCTGACAGAGTTATATATATTTGATTTATAGTCAAGCGTCAAGAATTTTATTGTCATATGTCCCAGATAGAACACTGAAATTCTTACTTGCAGCACAACAGAATATGTAAACATAGTACACTGTAAACAATATAATAAACGAGAAAAAAGGTTCCGTGTGTGTATATATACATCTATACAGATACCCACAAATACATACATGTATATATTTTTGTTTGTTTATTATGTGTATGTGCATATGTTATACAAATATATACATAAATATACATACTCACATATATACATATGCACATACGCATATGCACACACAGATACACACACACACACGCATGTATATACACACACATATGCATACACACACACATACATATATACACGTGTACATATACACATACACATTTGCATGTACACATATACATACAAATATATACATACACACACATATATATGTATATACACACACACACACATGTACATATATACACACACATATGTTTAACTTGGCATTATGTTCAGCACAGACATTGTGGGCAGAAGGGACTGTTCTTGCGCTGTATTGTTCTATGTTCTATCATAGGCTGCCAAAAATAAATGAACAATCCAAGCATTTATCGTTCATTCCCAAGTGATCCTGAACTAACAAGACAGTTAAAAAAGAAAACCACATTGGTAGCTCTGGAGTCACATACAAGCCAGACCATGCAAATTTAGACTTGTTGCCCTGAAGGCTGTTAATGAAGGTTTTGCAATACCATTATTGAAACTAGCTTTTATTCTGACATCCAGGTTTATTTAATTATTCAAATTTAAATTTCTCAGCTGAAAAGGTGGAATTCAAACACAAATCTTTGAATCAACAGCACAGAGCTCTACCACTGCACCACTAAATGTTTTCATTATTGCTTTCCTCAGAGCTGAGGTTAAGGGGAAGCTAAAATTATGAGTACCAAGGCGAGAGACATTATTTCCTTTGGCAATAGTCCTGGTAGACACGAGTGGTTGTTCATGAAATTCAATGAGAAATTTGGGACACACATAAGATAGGAACACATAAACTGAAATTCTGATGGGATCAGATTTCATATAATCTGACATAATGTAATTGAATGCATTTCTGAACAGAACTAATCTGCAATTTATGGAGAATAGGGAGGGTTGAAATAGCTCTTTCATTGTGCTGGCACTAGGATGTCAAATGGCTTATTTCTGTGTGAGTTTTGATGATTCTGTAAAGCAAGTATTCACATTTTTTTCTAATGGGGTTAAAATGGCCTATGACACAAGCTCACATCGGTTCAAAGATGTCAAAAACCAATGGGAGTGTCTTCCACTAATCTGAGATGTACATGAAGAACTTGCTCAGAGAATATGATGTTTTAATCCAATCGCTTTGTCAAAAAAACAGGTCAATTTTGACATTGCCAACAAACCGGAATCCTTCTAATGTTTGAGTCAGGAATACTAAAAATTGCAAGATCTTCCTTTTGCACGCAGTCATTAACTCCAGGATATGATCTTCTAAGTGAAAATCACAACCAACTAAAGCATTAATATAATTACAACTCAGCATTTTTCTTTCTTTCTCCGTATTTTATATGAACGCGATCAGCTAACAGATTAAACCTGAGGGAATGATGAAGATGCATTCAGTTCTGAAGAGATGCCAGCCCTAATACTAACAAGGGAGGAAAAGCTCAGGTACCCATAGCTTGTTTGTTTTCAAGCAGTGGCACAAAGCATCAGATATCCAGACATCCATGCACAGATAGCAGTATCCAGGGAGTCTTTTTCAGAAATTGTCAACTCTTCTCAGAAGTGATAACAACCCTCTAAGGTCCACAAACCCATTTGACAGAAACAAAAATATTGGGAACATATTGCATTGCAACAATAATGACAATTACTAAAATTAAATAAACTGCGTGGGCCAACAAATAACAACATAACAGTCACATATGAATTTTCACAATAAAGCTAAATTTAAACTGTCAGAGCTTTTGACTTTAGTTTGAAATGGTTCAGAGATAATTCATCCTTTCTCCCATTCTATATTACAATTCTAATATATCGAACCACTTGTCCTTAAATGCGACGTCGAATAGCAAGGCTTCATCTGTAAGTATACTGCAACCACATATTTTGAACACAATATTCTCAAATCAGGCTTCCCATTTTGTTTTGCTTTGAATAAAAATACAAAACCATAAAATTATGAATATTAAATGGCTACAGATGTGCATTAATCATAATCATACTTTATCAGAATTTGATTTGCTATACAGTCCTCATACCAAAGAAAAGCAATACGACATACAAAATATATTTTAACATAAACATCCACCACAGTGACTCCTCCACATTGTTCTCCCGCGGGCCGAGGCCTCGTGCCTTCCATTGACAGGCCGATCTTGGCTCTTGTAGCCAGAGGTCGGGCCCTCCATGCCGGAGTGATCAAGCTCCACATCGGGGGGGGGGTCTCAGCTCCCCCATGCTGGGATGATCAACCCCGGGTCGGGGCTGGTCGAACCTTCTGCATCATCTGGAGCTTCCCAACATCAATCTTTATCCGAGACGGGGAGCTCCGGCGAAATCCGCAGACCTCCGCGAGCTCCGACGGTAAGTCCACGCCCCCGCGGTGGGGCTGGAAGTCAGTCCTGATCAAGGACTCCAGTTCCATGATGGTAGACCGCAGAGCAACCGGAGATACGATCCGGAAAACAAACGCATCTCCGGCAAGGTAAGAGATTGAAAATAAAGTTTCCCCCGACCCCCTCCCCAATCTATACATAAAACAAACCAGAGGACATTGACACAAACTTCTAAAACACACTAAAAATAACAAAAAAAAGACGGAAAGGCAGACAGACTGTTGGTGAGGCTGCCATCGTGCGGCGCCCCCTGGTGGTTTCTATTAAACAATGGAAATCACCTCTGTGGTCCATGGCTTCATTGGAAGACTGCGGAATCAGCTCCCTCAATGCTGGGGGGGTCGGGGGAGACTTTATTGTCAATCTCTTACCTTGCCGGAGATGCGTTTGTTTTGCGTTTGTCCGTGATCCAGGAAAGCATATGTTTGCAACACTGTATTCGCCTTACTGTTTCTTATCTGTACTGGTAAGATAGAAAAGTTACAAGCTTCAACTGGCCCCAATATGAGCAGTTACTTGAGGCGAGGTGATAGCATTTCCAATAGTTGGATTCTCGCCCGGTTGTGTTTGCTCCAGTTCATATTCTTCTATTTGATCTGGTAACCCATCTTCCGTTTATTCCAGTTCTTCTTCTTCCCAATGCTCTGGTAGCTCTTCTCAGTGTGAAGTGCTTCAGGATGATATTGCCTGCACTCATAACAAATTATAGGACTCTTACAGTCTCTCACCATATGTTCTTTTTTCAAACATCCAAAACAGATTCCCTTCTCCTTCAAGAAATCCATCTTGTCTTCATATTCTTTCATCTTGAATCTTCGACAACTTGTGACCAACTTCATCACATAACTAACAAAATACTATTTGCTTGCTAGTAGACACATTTCTTTTCTTTCTATCTGTCTTTTCCACAGGTATGGTCGTGATAGCAAAACTATTTCTCATAGGTTCTGATATTTCTTCAATTTTAGTAAAGGTAGAACCTATGTTAGTTGCAATCTGTTTGTAATCTTCATTAGTCCAGTGCAGTTCTAACATGTTCCGTACTTCCCCGTCCAAGAATTCCACCAGGTCTGATAGCCTGGCTATTTGCTTCCTTTCATCTCTAATTTCCCTGCTTCATCTCTCTACATTTCTCTCATTCTTCTGGGCAGTTTGTTAAAGATGATTCTTGTATTACTCGGAAGATTCATTTCTTCCATGTGGCCAAGATTTCTCATCAAGCTACAACAATTTCTCAGAAATATTGCATAATTACTCAATGCCTTCCCATCTTCCGGCATGATTTCTTTCCAAGCATCGGCTTTCTCCATGTAAGCGTTAGCAATCCTCTGTTCATCACCAAAACGTTCTTCAAGTAATCTTCTCGCCTTTTTATAGCCATGGTTGCCTTGCTCTTTCTGACAACTTTCCACAAGCTCTTTCACACTTCCACATGTACTTTACCAGAAATCGTAAGCTCTCTTTTTCATCCATAACTTTTGTTTCAAATGTTACTTCTAATGCCCTTACGAAGATTCATACTGCAAAGGATCTCCACCAGACGTAGGAATTTCTATTGGTGGTAGAATGAGAGAGGTATTCTGTCGAGCTATAATCTTGTTGAATTCAGATTGCCTATTCAACAGTGCCAATAATCCATCCTGATAACTGGCTTGGCTCCACCTGTCCTATTGGTTTGCCTCGAGCATCCAGACACTCCAATATTAGTTGGTTTCGATCTAGCACTCATTTGCTGAGATGACGTTTTACCCGTATCTTACTCTGTTCCAATGGGTTTTCAAAGCCAAGAAATCCGGTGGACCTCGATTGTGGAATTGATCCAACAGCTAATTCACTTCGAGCAGTTTTTCTTCTTGGTCCATAGCTCATCGTCCTCGACGATCTAGAGCTGCATCTTGACCCTTTTATTTTCAGTAGCTCCTCCTTTGCTTTGGCCACCGCCATCATTGTGTCTATTTCCAGTTGTTCCTTTCGTCGCCTCAGCTCCTCCTGCTGTCACGTCATCTCTTCCTTCCTCTGATCGTTCCATTGCCTCATCTTGTCACCTCAGCTCCTTTATCCGTTCTTCTAATCGCCTTATCCGTTCATCTCGTCATCTTATCCGTTCTTTTCGTCGCTCAATCTCATGTTTCTTCTTCACGGCATCCGCTTCTATTGAGAGAGCAGCTAGCTCAGCTTTAACTCCCAATCAAGCAGAAGCCCTCGTACCAAACTGGCTGAAGAGCCAGATTTATGTCTTGATCCTTGTGAAGATATATTGGAGATATTATATCGTCATGTAATTTCATCTTCCATTCCAGCACCTTGTTGCTTCGTACTTCCAGCTACTAAACTCATAAGTTGTGGTATAATTTCAGAAAACCACTTCTCTGAAATTCTCAAACAATTCTTCTTGTCTTCATCCCACTGGTGTGTCTTCTGCGTTCTTCACGAGATGGCTCTGAACACAGCAGTAAATAGTGTTTCTTGCCAACCTCCTGGTGGAGGTTCCATAGTTGGCTCATATTAGATTTCACCTTGATCACGTTCTGTTCTGATTCCATTAGTTTCTTCTGTTTCCCAATTAATCTGGTAACCTGTTTCCATACGTCGTTTCTCTCTTTCTCGGTTTCTCATAAACAGGCAGCTAGTGTATTATCTGTTTTTTCTCGATACACAAGTTTTCTGTAGCTATCAATCGATTCGTTAACTTGTTCCCATATCGAGTTTTCCTTTTTTTGGGTTTCTTTAAGTCATCTAATTGATCTCTCAACACCACCTCGTGGTTTATCTGACATGGCACTTTCTTCATCTTCTGATTCCACGATGTTAAAGAGGCCTTGGCAGATCGCCAAATCTTTAAATTAATCAAACAGAGTGTTCTGCTAGTAGGTCTGGCTTTTTTTTTGTCAACATTTCCATTCAGAACCACCACATACTGATAATGTAGAGAACTTCTCTCCAACCCCAAGTGCTAAAAGATGACGATAAAATCAAATGGAATGCGCTTATCACAAGATTCAAAACAATCCAAGGTCGGTCTGGCTGGAATCTCCATACAGACTGAAAAAACACTGTTACATTTGCCATTTAAAATTAAAGCTGTGGCTTCAAATACAAAGAAATATAATCAATTTCTACTCACAAATCCTGTGATATGTCTTCAGATAAGTCTCGATGCTGTCGATAGACCTCAAGGCCTCCTCTGGCCGAGATCCATTTTCTTCAGTCTCCTCTGGCTAAGCCTCTCCTAGAATCTTAGGCATTGTTCTGTCCCAATCTCTGGGACTATTATTTCCTTCAGTTCCATGACTGGAACCACTTTCTATTGGCCAAAACGTCTCCGAGAAGCTTACCCAATCTTCTGTCCCAATCTCTGGGACTTGTATTACCCCTGTGACTGAGGTCTCCTTCGACTTAATCTTCTGTCCCACTCTCTGGGACTGGTATTTAACCCCCCCCTGCCGGAGACTCCCTTTGACTTAATGTAGCGGCAGATTTTCATATCTTTCGCTCTGAATAGACAGCACCTGTATCGGGATCAAACCCATGTGTCTGGCGCTGTCAGGCAGTAATTCCATTGCTGTGCCACCATGCCGCCCACATGGGTGGCATGCCACCAGAGATGAACCCAAAATACTACTAGTATTATCTAAAGTCAGGCCATTTCAAATACTGGATAGGAATGTGACCTAGCAAACTATCAGCTAACCATGTGTAATAACCAGGGAGCCTAGTTCACATAATGGCAATACTTCATGACGTTCTGTGGACAAATTCCTGGCCAAAATAAGTGTCTTAAAGCTGGAACGCAAGCAACTCGAGGCAGCTGATGGGGAACAATCTGTGGTGCAAAATAAGTGGTTTGTCGGCTGGAAGAAACAGTCGTCTATAGAGGGTCCACTGTGTCATTGTCTACAAAGCAAGTATTTTTCTTACAATGATACCCAAGAGAACTTTGTTAAAATCTCTTCTCTTTCAACCTGGATTTGTTGCTGGGAAAAGTTCTCTACCTCATTCGCTTATGGCTAAAATTACTTTCTAATTCTTCATATGTTCACTGACCAAGTCCAAATAATTGGAGGTAGACAAAAATGCTGAATAAACTGAGCCGGTGATGCAGCATCTATGGAGCGTAGGAAATGGGTGATGTTTTGGGTCGCGATCCTTCTTCAGACTGATGCGGAGGGCGTGGGGTGAGGGGGAATGAAGAAAGGAAGAGGCAGAGACAGTAGGCCGTGGGTGAGCTGGGAAGGGAAGGGGGAAGGAGAGAGGAAAGCAAGTACAACCTAAAATTGGTGGTTAATGTTCATACCGCTGGGGTGTGAACTACCCAAGCAAAATATGAGGTGCTGCTCCTCCAATTTGCGGTGGGACTCACTCTGGCCATGGAGAAGGCCCAGGACAGAAAGGTTGGATTCGGAATGGGAGGGGGAGCTGAAGTGCTGAGCCACCAGGCGATCAGGTTGGCTATTGCAAACTGAGCAGAGGTGTTGGGTGAAGCGATCGCCAAGCCTGCACTTATTCTCATCAATGTAGAGCAGTTGACACCTAGAACAGCGGATGCAATAGATGAGGTTGGAGGAGGTGCAGGTGAACCACTGCCTCACCTGGAAAGACTGCTTGGATCCTTGGATAGAGTCGAGGAGGAGGTAAGGTGACATGTAGCATTTCTTGTAGTTGCAAAGGAAAGTGCCAGGGTTGGGTGGGAAGGGACGAATTGACCAGTGTTTGTGAATGATCCACGACAACATACATAGTGAAAGATTCGTCTTTATTCCATAAGTCAGTGAGTTCTGCATGGGAACATGATGTAGCACCAATGCAGTCCAAATAATTGATGTACTATTGATTTATGAATATAATATTTCCTCAAATTAGAGTTAAACGAGCCACACAAAGTGACAAAATTATGAAAGTGTAAATGAAATAAATCTCCAATGTCTATTTACAATTTTTTTTCAAAATTGCCAATAATCATTAAAGATTTTGCTATCAGACAATATAATTTTAGAATGAACCTGATTTGCCTAAAGTTATTGAAAAAACTCAATATAAATAAGTAAACCAAAACAAGAAATATTACCTTGAAATCTTCTGTGATTTAAACGCATGCATGAATAACTAAGTTATTTGTAAAGACATGACTACCATTCTACCATCAGATACTAATCTTGGAAGCTACTATCATTCCCAACTCCTAAGATTTCATAATCTTTTTCAAACATTAATTGTACATTTTAAATATGCTCATATGCACATAAAGCAATTAAAAGCACAATATGGATATTGCAATCCAATTTATCCAATTGCATCATTGTGATTTGAATGTTCAGTCAACTTCATTTCATTTGTTGTATTTCAGTACATATGACAATAAAACACTTGACTGATAAAAAATTAAATCTGTCTGTTCAAATATAAAGTGAGATCAGTCTTCTTGCTAGTTTGTCTACTGACAAATGCAGGTTGCTGTTCGATATTATTCATATTTATAATCTCCTTTCAATACACAACATTTTGGAAATAAACAAGCTTATTGCAAAAAATAGATTTGTATACGAGGGCATCTTGAACATGCAGCATTGGCCCCAATAGGCTTTCTGGGCAGCAGAGACAAAAAAGCAATGTGGAATGGATGAGCAGTTGCAGAGGTTGCTTTGACAACATATACAAAATATAGAAGGGATTAAGCATTTCTATAAATACAAATCAAACATAATTTGACATCAACTTAGAAATTAGGCAGCAAGCAAGACTGTAGCTGGAATTATTCTACTATGGTGGAAGCTTGGGGTTGGCAGATGCTGAACAGTCCTCAGGACTGAATGTTTTCTATGGGGAGAAACTTCTGTTCCATTTGTTGTTCAAGAATATCATTAAAACCTCATTTAGGAAAATAATTGCATTCAAATGCAATTTCTATGTGCCAAATTAATTAAAGCCCAGAGGCAATAACTAACAAACATCGGAACCTAGCACAACAAAATTGGCAAGCGTAACTTCACCTTACATATAATATAAATTTATTGTTACAAGCATCTGATATGTAGACTTTTTTTTCCCCACACGGTAGGTAGAAGATATGTAAATGAGACACTGTTATTGTGGATTGACATCTAAGCTGGAGAATAACATGATAAATCAACACTTTATCCCTCAATTTGACAATGTTATGCATCCAAGTGTCCATCATCATCACGTACGATGAATTTAAAACTAATCAGTTTTAGCAGAGGTTACTGGGTCAACTTGATCAAATTGAACACAACTACTATTGCTTTTTCACCCAGAGAGTTGTGAATGTGGAATCCTCTGCCACGGAAGGCGGTGAAGACCAATTCACTGGATGTATTCAAGAGAGAATTTGATTAGCTTTTAGGGCTAACGGAACCAAGGGATATTCGGAGAAAGCAGGAACGGGGTACTGATTCTGGATGATCAGCCATGATCATATTGAATAGCGGTGCTGGCTCAAAGGGAAGAATGGCCTACTCCTGCACCTATTTTCTACGTTTCTATGTTTACTTCATCTAAACGTTATCAGATTACTGACTTTGACTCGTCATCTCTATTCAGCCCCTTGAATTATCTTCAGTGATGTAACCAAAGCTTCTTTCCCCACCTCCCCCCTCAACCACCCTCCTACCCCAGCCTCCCCTCCCCCCCACACACCTTTTATTATGCTCATAAAGATGAAACATGTTGAAAGAAAAGGCAAAACAGCGACCTTGGGGGGAGTGGCTGTGCAAAGCATGAACATCAAAAGATGTTTACAGGTAGAGGAGCTAATGAGCATATTTAAATGATAAATGTAAAATAATAATCTCAACACTATGATCAACATCCTAGAATTTTGAATGAGGTGACTACAATTTAGTCATCACTCTTCTGAAATTGTATACATTCTGCAATGTGTCGATGAGATTGGACAACCGCAAATGTGACCATACCAATTAAAAAATGAAATAAATTAACAAAGTACTGACCTGTGAGCCTAACCCAGGAAGGCTGGAATCTATAGTAACAGCTGTGATGTCAAATGTCTTAGGGAATAGTAAAACAATTGAATAGATTGCATGAAAGTAAACTCACAAATGGTTAATCCGGAACCCTCTGGGGATATATATAGTATAGTAGATGGAGAAATAATAGATTTCAGGATGGGTTGTTCTTGGGACCTCTACCTCCCATTAGCTGCTCAATTATTTCCTCTGAAGCATTATTCTTCACACAATTCAGTTTTATTTAGACATTTTTTACCATCGATGGGTTTGATTGAGAACAGATAGACCTATTAAATACTGCTAACTTCAATTACACCATGTCTGACGAGGATAACATACTGGGGATCAGTATGGAAACAGCTTCTTGGGTAAGTAGTTATACGGTCAGGTAGATTGTCATACAATAGAGATAGAACAGAGAATACCGCACAGGAACAGGCCCTTGGGCACTGAATGTCTGTGACAGACATGATGCCAAGACTAATTCTTGGAACAAGGGGTCACAGTTTAAGGATTTCAGAACAAGGGGTCACAGTTTAAGGATAAGGGGGAAATCTTTTAGGACCGAGATGAGGAAAACATTTTTCACACGGAGAGTGGTGAATCTCTGGAATTCTCTGCCACAGAAGGTTGTTGAGGCCAGTTCATTGGCTATATTTAAGAGAGAGTTAGATGTGGCCCTTGTGGCTAAAGGGATCAGAGGGTATGTAGAGAAGGCAGGTACAGGATACAGAGTTGGATGATTAGCCATGATCATATTGAATGGCGGTGCAGGCTCGAAGGGCTGAATGGCCTACTCCTGCACCTATTTTCTATGTTTCTATGTTTATATCTGCCTGCACATAACCTATATCCTTCCATTCCCTGCATATCCATGTGCGTATCCAAGAGTTTCTTAAATACCACTATCATATCTGCCTCCACCATCACTGCCAGTCGCGCGTTGCAGGCACTCACCACCTTCTGTGTAAAATAAACTTGCCGTGCACATCTCAATTAAACTTTGCCCCTATCACTTTAAAGCTACACTATCTAGTATTTGACATTTCAATCTTTTTGGGGGGGGGGGGGGGGGGGGAGGTTCTGCCAGTCTCTCCTATCTAGCATTTTATAGTGCAGATGGGAATGGAAGAGTATTTTGAAGCGATCCACCCCTGAGAAGGGGGCAAAGGATATATATCCAAAGTGCTCAGATCATTAATGGAGAAATGATTAAAGACTATTAATCTCATGTGCAATAAATTGGACCAATTGACATCAATGTGATGTGACTATTGTAGACTACCATACAAGATGGAATTTGGAATGCCATGCACATCAATGTGAATCAATAGACATTCTGAAAATAATTTTGAGCTATGTGGCACTACATTCAATGCCATCACTAACCGAAACAGCAAGGTTCTAACAAAATTATGATGCAAAACATTGAGGATTCCACAAAATTTAACACTGAACTTGTAGGGTGGGCAGATTATCATAACCCCTGTCCAGTAGACAGAACACATGGCTGTGAATAGGCACATGGGAGAAATACAAAGGTAAATATATTTTAATGCAAGGAACCAAATGGCTAACTGACAAACAAACTGGCAAAGAAATTGATCATAAAATAATTTAGCCTAACATAGGTGGATCCAGGCTCAGCCAATTTCCTTATACAGTGATGTCAATCTTTCATAATTAACAAGCAAATTTCATTTAATGCAGATGTTCTTCAAAAAAAACCTCCCCCGGAACCAAATCAGAGCCAATCTATCATTTACCAATAGCACATCTCTGACTTGTATAGTCCATGTTCATTAATTTCCATACCATTTCAATTTTGGGAGAAAAAAATATTGAGATACGAGAACTGTTTTTATAATAACCCTTTTCTATATTTTTCAGAATCCACTGTGTACATGCTTTGCACACAAATGGATTGTTATGTCAGTAGTGTTAGTTATGTACCTTTTTTTTGTTAAACTGGAAAAAAATAACCAGTGGATCATTGATTAACTTTTAATTGAACTCCCTTGGCAGATTTAAATGGTTTGAAGTTATTTGTAGAATAATTGCACACCATCCAATTTTATTTGCTAAACCAATTAAATACTGACAATTATTTATCTTTATTTGCAAATACCCTGTAGAAGAAATTATGGTCCTCTCGTGGGGTTAGCTCTTCTTACTGATATCATATGGGAGAAATTGATGTCCATGGATTGCGTGTTTGCATGGGAAGAATAGTTTATAACTGCAAACCTTCAATGTGCCAATCGTGCTTTTTTGCAAACTTCATTTTACCTACTTTATTGAACATCTACTTAACTACATTATTGAACCTTTCTGCCAAAATGGAGATCTCATTCACTCATATGCTGTCATCTCTTCTATAGTATTCTAAGCACATACACAGTAAATTATTTAAATGATTATGAGGTGTGGATCTAACTTTAGAATGATTTCACAATATGAACATCAATTGCTTTCATCATTCAAAGTTTTCTGAGAGCATTCGAAAATAATTGAGGCAGAGACCATTGCATAATTGAAGGGAACATTAAACGGAGTTAGATTGAAATAATCGAAGCAGAGGGAAATCCAGAACCAGATTAGTTTGGGGATATGGTCTAATGAAGAATTGGCTGGCACAATTAGTCAAATGCTTCCTTCTGTACTGTAGATGCAAGCTCTTCAGTGATAGAAAATACAACTGTAAATCAAGGGTCAATATTCATGCCCCCCCAAAAGCTCCCTTGGGTCTGCTCTCCCAACGCAATATTCCACCACTCACCCGTTCCCCCAACGCAATATTGCACTTCTCACACATAGCCCCCAACTGCGCACTCCCTCCCCTCATCCCACCGCACTCCCTCCTCCAGCACTCCCTCCTTTCCCTTTCCCTCCCTCCCCAATCCCTCCCCTCTCCTTACCCCTACCCCCAGACACTTCCTCACTCTATAACTCCTCTCCCTACCCCCCTCCTCACCTCCCCCCACTATCCCTCCTGACCTCACCCACTGCCCTCCTCTCCCTCTATTTCCCACTCCATACCACCCCACTCCCCCCCCCCTCCCCTCCCTACCCCATCCTCTCTCTCAATCAATCTCCCCACTCTCCCTCCTCACCTCCCAAGGACCTTTCCCCTCTCCTCCTCCTCTAATCCCTCCCTCACCTCTCCCTTCTCCTACCATCAGCCACTCCCTCCATAAAGAGCAGCATCAGTTTGTGTGTGTGTGTGTGTGTGTGTGTGTGTGTGTGTGTGTGTGTGTGTGTGTGTGTGTGTGTGGGCTAAACTCCGCGCAAACTGCTCGGTCACCATGTAATCCGACTCCCCCTCCCTCCTGGGTGGATGGATGCGACCGTCCATCTCCTCTGGAGAGGCCAGTTCATTGGCTATATTTAAGAGGGAGTTAGATGTGGCCCTTGTGGCTATGGGGATCAGGGGGTATGGAGAGAAGGCAGGTACAGGATACTGAGTTGGATGATCAGCCATGATCATATGGAATGGGGGTGCAGGCTCGAAGGGCCGAATGGCCTACTCCTGCACCTAATTTCTATGTTTCTATGTTTCTGGCTTAGCCGCCGCTCAGCCCGTCGCCATCCTGCCAGCCGCTGCTGCTGCCACTCGGCCCGTGCCCGCCACTCAGCCCCCCCTACCCACCCGCCTGCACGCTCGCTGCTGCCACCGGGCCGGGCGGGGGATGGAGTCTGTTCGTTACGGTGGGCACCACGAGTTTCGACAAGCTGGTGGATAAGATCTCCTCTAAGAGGGCCGTGATGGTGAGTTGCCGCGGCGGAGGAGACGGACTGTCGCAGCCTTTCACCCGGGGGGACGGGTAGACGGGACCGCCAATGCCGCAGAGGGAGAGCGGGGGAGAGGGGGCGAGTATGGGAGAGAGAGAGAGATGGGACCAGGGCCTCCACTGAACCCCCCCCCCCCCGGAGGAGTTTGTGAGTGAGGTGGGGGAGGCCACAGTGCAGGAAAGGGCGTCGCTGTCCCGGCCGTGGCGTTGACTGACAGGAGAGGAGATGAATCTGCGTGGCACTGACTGACAGGAGAAGAGACCTATCTGCACATGCATGGTTTTTAAGATTTTTATACCTTCATAACTTTTGAAATATAACATTGATTGGAATAAAACTTATTGCACTTGCAGCACAGGAGAATGGCGAGTAAAATGGCAAAAAATCGTAGCACTATCATGTACCATTTTTACGCAAATAGAAAAACCACACAAACCGAAAGAACACAAGGTCAGAGCCTTAGTTATGTACAGACAGGTGCAGTAGTAGGCCATTAGTCTGTCCAATCCCTGAAGAATTTTATGTTTCTATAAGATCCCCTCTCATCTTTCTAAATTCCAGTGAATATGTCCAGTCGATCAATTCTTGCATCATATGTCATTCCCGCCATCCCAGGAATTAACCTGGTGTACTCCCTCTATAGCAAGAATGTCCTTCCTCAAATTAGGAGACCACAACTTCACACAATACTCCAGGTGCGGTCTCACCAGGGCCCTGTACCACTGCGGTATGACCTCCTTGTTGCTATACTCAAATCCTCTCGCTATGAAAGTTAAGTTTCCAGTACTCATTTTATGAGCCCATGTTGAAGGGTTAGAGAATTAGGTATTCATTGTTAAGTGTGGAACAATCTCTACTGATCTGCTTTATTACATCCCTTTGCAACAAACACTGATATCCTATATTTTTGGTTGTTGAATTTGTTTATAGATTAGGAATGAATTTAGGAAGATTTTCAATGAAGTCTCCAAACAGTCCAACCATTGGTAATTACTTACAGAAACCAACGGGAATCCAGTATCTATTGTTTCCATAATCCCACACCTGCTTGCGCCAGTCAGATTTATGCAGCATGGGAACTGGCCCATCAGCCCACTTTCCATGTTCACCCTGTGAGCTAATCCCATTTGCCTGCATTTGGCCCATATCTCTCTAAACCTTTCCTATCCAATTATATTTTAAATGTTGTAATCTCTCCTCCCTCTACCCCTTATTCTGGCAGCTCTATATATTTCCACCTCATTTAAATATTTCCCCTCTCCCTTAAGCATATTCCCTCTAGATTTATTTCCATACCCAGAGATAAAGACTGTGACCATCTACATCGCCTGTGCCCCTGTAAACCTTTGAACAAAGAGATCATTGGGCAGCAAAATATGGAGCTCAATGACCGTGATGCTCATAAGACACAATGGCTGTCAAAATTGCACAGTACCACAAGCAGTATGATTTTTTTCATGAATTAGGGTTCACCTTAATTTCTTTTTAAAGAAAATGGTAATCTATGTGGTGATTGGACATTGTCTATTAAGTTCATAGCTGAATTTATCTAAATTCCTCTGAAGTGAGGATTTAAGGGACTTTTATAACCTGTTATGATAGAATGCTAATGTACAGTCAATCATGGAAAATATTTCATAGTTGACTTAGCACAATTAATTATAATTGTAAATAATCTTTGACAGCATTAATGAAAAAAAACAATGCTACGTTTAAAAAAAAAAAGAAATGCATGGAAACACAAACTTCAATCCCCTGAGATCACATCAAACATTGATCACCCGTTTACACTAATTCTATTTTATCCCACTTTCTCATCCACTCCTTACACACTTTTGGGCAATTTACAGAGGCCAATTAACTTACAAATTCTCATGTCCTCACAGCGACTAATTAACGTACAAACCTGCATGTCTTTTGGGATATGCGAGGAAATTGGAGTACCCAGAGGATATCCTCGCAGTCCCAAAGAGAACGTGCAAACTCCATAATGTTAGTACCCCAGGTCAGGATTGACACAGGTCTCTGGTGCTGTGAGGCAATAGTTCTACCTGCTGTGCTACTCTGCTGAATGTGCCAAAATGCTTATGTGATATGGATCAACAATAATGTGACCTTGCAGTTGTAATTTTACAATTATCTAACGCCGTACCCTAATTCCACTCATGGCAGGAATACGAGTGCGGATGTACTAATTGGAGATGCAAACTATCTGTAAAGGCACATGATGTCTGAACCAATTCTAAGGGCTGATTGCTTCTGCCTTTCATGTGTTGTTTTGGCATCAGGGGCACAATAATGACAAGTTGACGAATGAGAACAATCTACCAGTCATTTGTAGCTTTGAACATTTATCTCTTGGGTCCAACATACAAAGTCCACTAGAGTTAAAGGGAACTGTGCTATTGGCACTTTAACATTTTGGCAATGGGCACATTTCTACTGAGAATTTGCATCTACAATTATACTAGTATTCGCATCACGAGTGGTAATCGGGCTATGGAGTTTGATGTTCATGAAAATCTCAGGGCAATTAAATTTTCTTTCCTCAAATATCAAAGAGAGCCTTGATCCCTCAGCCCAGGAATAATATATTCTATTTTAAATTATGTAGGATGGAAATAATGATACACACACACACACAAATTACAAATTATGAGAAGGAGTTGAGCACTCAACTCCAAGTCTCATCAGCTATTCAAAAAGATCATGATTCAATCTACTGTAACCGTCCTACCTCTAATAGCCAGTAGCCCATGTCTTAACTAACTGCCTCGGTCTTAAAAATATTAAACTCTTGTCTACATCCTTTGAGGAAGACGTTTCCAAACAGTTTCGATTTTCAGGAAACATTGCAAGCCATCTCAATCTTAAAATGGGCAACCCACAAAAAGAAACATCCTTCCCAGATACATCCCATCAAGACACTACAGGACCATAAATTTCAAATAATTAAATAAGATTCAACAGCACATACAGAGGATGCTTCCACTGACAGCCTGGTGGGTCTAGAACTGTTAGTTCATGGTTCCAGGATATGGTGCAATACATTTAGGACTGACATGATAGATCGATCTATCTATCTATCCATCTATTTAAGGGGGTGAATAGATTTTTAAACACAAAAGATACGCAAGGAAAGGGGGTGAGTGAGCAGGAACTTGGTATTCAGATAGAAAATCATACTGAATAGCACAGTATGCTCAAAAGATTTGAAATAGACTAATCCTGCTACTATTTATTCTATACATAGACAAAAAATGCTGGAGTAACTCAGCATGACAGGCAGCATCTCTGGAGAGAAGCAATGGGTGACGTTTCTGGTCAAGACCCTTCTCCAGACTCAACCTGAAATGTCACCAATTCCTTCTCTCCAGAGATGCTGCCTGTCGTCCTGAGTTACTCCGGCATTTTGTGTCTATCTTCGGTTTAAACCAGCATCTGCAGTTCCTTCCTACACCTATGTGTTCCATGTTGGTTTTAAGCAATGTAGTCAACATTATATTGGAAACACAGCACAAACTTTAATAAAAACCATTGATAATGAAAACCATAATGAACAATCTATTTTACAAATGGTGATTGGAAGATAAATATTATCCAGGAAAAAAGGATATCACCTTGCTCTTTTTCACAGTACCATGGAATCTCTCATGTTAAATAAAGATGGAGCATCAGATTAACATCTCAATAACAAGTTGTTGGTGGCCATTGTTTTACAGCAAATTACATCGTCAACTAGCTTTCAAGTTATCAGCTTTTTGAGAGTTGACAGAAAATAGGTTGTGGCTATGACAGTCGGAGAAGGAATGGAATGAGGAGAGTGTGGTCCTACCAAACATGAGAGTCACTGAAGGGAGATCTCATTTCATAAGCTGTAGTCAGCCTGTGAACACTGAGGTGGGGTAGATCACCTTATCATCACAATATTAAAGATGTCATTAGTGATTTGCTTCAAAGATGGGGCAGAAATCTAATCGGAAAGATCCAAACCTGGAATTTAAAGTCAAAGCACCAAGTGTAGGAAGAACTCAGTGGGTGAGGCAGAATCTGTGGAAGGAAGAACAGGTGATGAGAGAGGGATAAAGGTGAAACGGGTTGGAGGGGAGGGGAATGAGGGGGATTAAAGGTAAATGAAGGACTCCGGATGATCTCGCCTTTATTCCCCCCCCCCCCCCCCCCCCTTTTGCCACTCCCGTCCTCTTCCATTTTTATACCTCTCTAGCTTTATATTTCACTCCTCCCGTTTCCTTATCTGACATCACTCCCAAAGAGTCCACCAATACTATACTGGGAGTTGGGTCCGCGCCAACCAGCGATCCTCCAGAGAGCTGAGCTGGAGCCAGCGCCTACCCCACGCACCGGCTGCAAGACCAGGCAGACTCCTCCAGCCTCCCCCGGACAGGGATGTGGCACTCGGGAGGGGACAGGGACGGCCCAGCAGCAAATCAACAGCACCCACAGCACCAGAGACCCAGGCCCCACACTGCAGCATGATCTCGCTCACTAACTAGATGAAATGAAGGTCTGATAACAGCAGATCCGCTCCCAACAATGTTTATGGCGAGTGCTCGATGACCTGGACATGCGCAGTCGAAATTCTGAACTCACGTAGAGTCCGCCACACAGAACGTGTTAAGAGCTTGCTGCGGGCTGGATAAAATCTCGTGGTGGGCCGGATGTGGCCCGCGGGCCGTAGTTTGGAGACCCCTGTTAGAGACAATAGATGCAGGGGTAGGCTATTCACCCTTCAAGCCAGCACCACCATTCATTGTGATCATGGCTGATCATCCACAATCAGTACCCCATTCCTACCTTCTCCCCATATCCCTTGACTCTGCTATCTTTAAGAGCTCTATCTAGCTATTTCTTGAAAGCATCCAAAGAATTGGCCTCCACTGCCTTCTGAGGCAGAGAATTTCACAGATTCACAACTCTCTGGGTGAAAAAGATTTTCCACATCTCCATTCTTCTTAAATCCCTTATTCTTAAACTGTGGCCCCTGGTTCTGGACTTTCCCAACATCGGGAACACGTTTCCTGCCTCTAGCGTGTCTAATCCTTTAATAGTCTTGCATGTTTCAATAAGATCCCCTCTCATCATTCTAAATTCCAGTGTATACAAGCCCAGTCACTCCATTCTTTCCACATATGACAGTCCCGCCATCCCGGGAATTAATCTCGCGAACCTACGCTGCACTCACTCAATAGCAAGAATGTCCTTCCTTAGATTTGGAGACCAAAACTGCACACAATACTCCAGGTGTGGTCTCACTTGGGGCTTCATGCTGGCTCAATCACTACCGGCTGCAAATTTATCTGGCTTCTATCTCCTTTAAGATCTGGTCCTACTTCAAGGATCTCTACCCGACATTTCACCCATTCCTTCTCTCCAGAGATGCTGCCTGTCCCACTGAGTTACTCCAGCATTTTTTGTCCATCTTTAGTATCCGTTGTAGCGGCCGATTATTATATCGTTCAAGAAATTACTCCCTCTAGCCACTTAAGAGACAACATGGGTTTAGGAGAATGTCGTATTACGCATGTGAGCTCTCCGTGAGACTGTCAGAGCTTCTCGAAAGGCAAATCTTCATCACAGTCGTTTGATTAATAGTTTCTTTATTGTTAAAGAAAAAATGTAAGATATTCATCCAACCTCCTTCTCCGACTCACACACTTTAACCTTCGTCAAACTTCAGCATATCACTTTTAAATGTTAGAAAACTCCTCCTGTCTCGACAAAATTCCACATTAGAAGGTGTTCCTTTTAGCCATGTTGAGTTCTAAAACTAAACTAGCTAACAGCTTATGTGCAATAGAACCCAACAGCAAACACGCCACTGACTACGTAATAAATCCCACCCACATAATCACGGGCAGACTCAAATTTAAAGGCAAATGCCATAATTAATGACACACAAAATAAAGCCAAATGGCCACAACCTACCAGCCCCTAATTGTTCCGAGTATATAACGAGGCAATTATTAATAAACATCAAAAAAGTAGCCATGAAGGCTTAACATTTCAAAAGCAAAAAATAGCATGCATTATATATCTGCATTCAGCGACTCTTCTATTGTCACCTTCGCCTTCTAGAAGCAAGCATAACTTGATTATTGGTCTTATTAAAACACTGTTTTTGGTTTAAAGTCGTACCGTGCGCACCATATCCTTAACATCAGGCATGATACCCAGTATATAGTCCAAAACATAAAAGTCCACAGTTTTGATAGCTTGAAACTTCTTCTGCCATGTCAAAATCAACTCATGGATGTGTTGTAAAAGTAATGATGAAGTGCGAAAATCCTTCGAGAGAATAACAAGATTCTCAGCAATAACGTTCACCGTTAGGTTTGGTTTAATTTCTGGATCATTAGCAGAGATTTCAAATCCCAGCTCAAGCTTTGGCCATTCTCTGTCTGGCTTACAGAGAGACTCTAGTTAATTGATCCATGTCTTATCGCTTGAGAAGTGGTTTGCTGTCAGTTTTCTAGAAACTTCATCCACAGGATTTTCTTTTGTATTAACATATTTCAATTGTGAAACATTAGTAGCTCCCAATGCTCTTTCCATTGGCAAATTGTCTCTGTCCAAATCCAACTCTCTGGTTTATTTGGCTCTATCATCTGGTGGAATGATTTCACAATTGTTGCGGATCCAATTGGAAAACGCGAGTCCTCCCTTATTGCAGAGGGAAGTCAGATTGAATTGCTTCCTGCTCAGTAGACATGGATTTTAAGCAATCATCCACATAGAAATTATTTTTCAAAGAGATTACTTCATGAAATGTAGTATTCTTGTCAAACTTACATTTCAAATTCTGGATGCATTGCTCTGCCGTATGACAATTGTTCGTTAGACTACACTTTCTTGTTTGAAAGGTAAGTCCGTCAATCTTTACCGAGTAGTTCATAATATCCACAAACTTTAACTCTTCTCTAGACATTTCCACAGATTCCTTATTGGTACTTTCATTGGTCATGACTGTATTGCTTCATCACCAGTTTTTCTATTTTATCAGTAGATATTTGACCAACAGCAATGGCAGGGTAGTTCTTCTGGCTCCCGTTTCGTTATCCCTTCTCAAGGAGCCATGGATAACCCATTCAAGTTGGGTTTTCACAGCATACTGTCCATCACCTTGGCTCCTCACAATCTGTTTAGGTTCCAATGCCTTCAATACATTTGTTCCGATAAGTAGGTCAACACTAGAATTTATTTTAGATATTTTGACATCCTTCAGGTAAGGCCACTGTTTCAATTCCTCACATCTGGGTATATTTTGACGACCAACAGCATGGTTTCATGTGTAAACACTTTGGATATTGGTCTAAAATTATCTTCATCTAGGCTGGATATCTCCATGCTCTCTTTATCTTCATTCATGGTATGCAATCGAATCTTTGTCTTTTCCCCTTTGATGTTCAGTCTTCTCGTCAGGTTTGCTGTGCAAAAGGTAGCCGAACATCCGTGATCCAAAAATGCATATGTTTGCAACACTGTATTCGTCTTGCTATTCCTTACCTGTACTGGTAAGATAGAGAAGATACAGGCTTCAACCCTGGCCCCAATACGAGCAGTTACTTGAGGTGAGGTGACAGCATCACTAGTAGCTGGCTTCTCCTTCTGTTCTGGTTGCTCCAGCTCCTTCTCCTCTATTTGCTCTGGTAGCTTTTCTTCTATTTATTCCAGTTTTTTTCTTCCATTTGCTCCGGTGGCTTATTTACAGTGTGAAGTGCTTTAGGGTGATATTGCTTGCACTTATCACAAATGATAGGACTCCCACAGTCTCTCACCATGTGTCCTTTTTTCAAACATCCAAAACAGATTTCAAGAAATCCACCATTTCTTTATATTCTTTCTTCTTGAATCTACGACACCACCTTATGGTGTGACCAACTTCATCACATAACAAACAAAATCCTATTTTCTTGATAGTAAATACATCTCCTTTCATTCCATCTGTCGTTTGCACAGGTATTATGGTGGTAGCAAAACTGCTTCTCTATATTTTATAGGTCCTGATCTTTCGTCAGTTTTGGTAAAGGTAGAACCTTTGTTAGTTGCAATTAGTTTATGATCTTCAATAGTCCCGTGGAGTGGCTCTAACATGTACCGTACTTGCCTGTCCAAGAAATCCACCAGGTCTGGTGGCTTGGCTACTTGCTTCCTCTTACCCAATATGCCGCCTGCTTCATCTCTCCACTTTTCTCCCAGTCTTCTGGGAAGCTTATTAATGACGACTCCAGTATTACTTGCAAGATTCATTTCCTCCATGTGGCCGAGATTTTTCATCGAGCTGCAACAACCTCTAAGAAATATTCCATAATTACTCAATGCTTCCCCATCTTCTGGCTTGATATCTTTCCAAGCATGGGCCTTCTCCATGTATGTGTTAGCAATCCTCTGTTCATTACCAAAACGTTCTTTAAGTGACCTTCTTGCCACTTTATAGCCTTGGCTGTCAGGCTCATTTTGTCAACTTTCTACAAATACCTGAACACTTCCGCTTGTGTACTTCACCAGAAAACGTAAGCGCTCCATTTCATCCGTAATTTTAGTTTCTAATACTTCTTCTAATGCCCTTATGAAAGTTTCATACGGCAAATGATCTGCATCATATGGAGGAATTTCTACTGGTGGTAGAATGAGAGAGGGGTTTTGTCAAGCTATGATCTTGTTGAATTCAGCTTGCCTATTCGCCAATGCAAATAATCCATCCTGATAGCCTTGGCTTGGCGCCAATGGACGATAGACAGGCCTATGTGGCTCGTACTGGCTTGCTCGAGCCTGTATACCAGGCCTCAGAAAAGCGTACTCTGCTGTTGCTTTGTCCCGGGCATCTACAATCGCCCCATCATTTGTTTTGGTCCAGCACCCATTTGCTGAGATGAAGTGTTACCCATCCTATATTGCCCCAATGGGTGTTCAAAACCAAGACCTCAATTGTGGAATTGATCCAACTGCTGACTCACTTGCAGCAGTGTTTCCTCTCAAACCAGAGTTCATCGTCTTCGATGCTTTAGAGCTGCATCTTGAACCCTCAATTTCCAATATCTCCTTCTTTGATTTGTCCACCGCCATCTTTGTGTCTAGTTCCAGCTGTTCTTTACGTCGCCTCATCTGCTCCTTTTGTCGCCACATCTGTTCTTGTTGCGTCATCTCTTCTATCATCCGTTTTTCTTGTCGCCACATCTGTTCTTATTGTTGCGTCATCTGTTCTTTCATCTGTTCCTCTTGTTGCCCAATCTCTTCTTCTTACTTAATCTCATGTTTCGTTTTCAAGGCATCCGCTTCTACTGAAAGAGCGGCTAGATCAGCTTCCACTCCCAATAGAGCAGAAACCCTTGATGCTGAACTGGCTGTATGTCCTGATCTTCGTGTAGATACATTTGAGATACTATCCCGTGGTGTAATCTTATCTTCCATTCCAGCACCTTGTTGAATCGCATCTCCTCCTTTGACACACGCACTCTGATAAACGTCAGCTAACCATCGAATGTTGAGGAAAATGCTGGAGAAACTCAGCAGGTGAGGCAGCATCTATGGAGCGAAGGAAATAGGCAACGTTTCGGGTCGAAACCCTTCTTCAGACTGATGTGAGGGTGGGGGGTGCAGGAGGAAGAAAGGAAGAGGCGGAGCCAGAGGACTGAGGGAGAGCGGAGAAGAGGAGGAGAAAGTAAGGACTACCAGAATTTGGAGAAGTCAATATTCATACCACCAAGCGAAATATGAGATGATGCTCCTCCAATTTACAGTGATCCTCAGTCTGGCCATGGAGGAGGCCCAGGACAGAAAGGTCGGATTAGGAATGGGAGGGGCAGTTGAAGTGCTCAGCTACCGGGACATCAGGTTGGTTATTTCAAACCGAGCGGAGGTGTTCGACGAAGCGATCGCCAAGCCTACGCTTGGTCTCACCGATGTAGAGCAACTGATATCTAGAGCAACGGATGCAATAGATGAGGTTGGAGGAGGTGCAGGTGAACCTCTGCCGCACCTGAAAAAACTGCTTGGTTCCTTGAATGGAGTCAAGGGGGGGGGGGGGGGGGGGGGGGGCGGGGGGGAGGTAAAGCGACGAGTGTAGCATTTCTTGCAATTGCAAGGGAAAGTGCCCGGAGAGGGGCTGGTTCGGGTGGGCAGGGACGAATTGACCAGGGAGTTACAGAGGGAGCGGTCTCTGCAGAAAGCAGATAGGGGAGGAGATGGGATGATGTGGCAAGTGATGGGATCACATTGGAGGTGGCAAAAATGTTGGAGGATTATTTGTTGTATGTGACGGCTGGTAGGGTGGAAAGTGAGGACAAGGGGGACTCTGCCCTTGTTACAAGTGGGGGGGATGGGCAGTGAGAGCAGAGTCACGGGGTATAGAAGAGACCCTGGCGAGAGCCTCATCTATGGTAGAAGAGAGGAACCCCCATTCCCTGAAGAATGAGGACATCTCCCATGCCCTGGTGTGGAACACCTCATCCTGGGTGCAGATGCGGCGTAGACGGAGGAATTGGGAGTAGGGGATGGAGTCGTTACAGGAAGCAGGGTGGGAAGAAGTGTCATCCAGATAGCCATGGGAGTCAGCTACCATCTTCTGGCATCTTCCATGGAATCATTGAATAACTTCACCCTTTCCTCATACCACTGGGTGTGTCTTTCGCATTGTTCCTGAGATGGCTCTGAATCCAGCAGTGCATTCTGCTTATCTCCAAGCTCTTTACCAAAGCTGCATATCTGGTCTAACTTATCTTTCACCTTGTTCACGTTGTAATCTGATTCCATTAGTTCCTTCAGGCCATCAAATAGCTTTGGTATCTTCTTCCATAACTTGTTTCTTTCCTTCTCGGTTTATTTCAGAATTGCACCTCAGGCTTTACCTGCTCCTTCTAGATACACGAGTTTTCTGTAGCTTTTAATTGACCTGTTAACTTGTGCCCATATTGAGTTTCTCTCATTCTCAGTCTTTCCAGGTAAGCTGCTTGTCCTTGGCCTGAGTTTGACTTCTCTCATCTCACCCACAGGCTCTTCTGACTCACCTGTTCCATCTTGCTCCATTTTAAACAGGTCTTGGCAGATTACTAAATCTTCAAATTGGATGAACAAGGACTTCTTCAATTTGCTTTAGTCTTGTTGATAAACATCAGAGCATATATTCCAAAACATTAGATAAGAAAATATAACAAATTGGATCTTCAGACAACATCCACAATATCTTCAAAGTTAATAATGATGTTAGTTCAAAAGGAACATGTCTTATCTTGTCTTCGAAACAACTCAAGGTCGAACATCTGGTTTTCTGAAGTAAAATAGTTGCTTCTACTCATGATTTCGTGATAAGGTCTTCAATCTTCAGATAAGTTGTGTCGCTGTCGATAAACCTCTAAGCCACCGCTGACCGAGATCTATTGTCTTCAGTTCCTCAGCTGGAACCGGTCTTCTGGCCGAATCTCTCCCGAGATCCATGGCCTTATCTTCTGTCCGTCTTCTGGGACTTGGCACACCTCCTGTCAGAGGTATCCTTCGACTCGATGTAGCGGCAGATTATTATATCGTTCAAGAGATTACTCCCTCTAGCCACTTAAGAGATAACATGGGTTTAGGAGAATGTCGTATTACGCATGTGAGCTCTCCGTGAGACTTTCAGAGCTTCTCGAAAGATAAATCTTCATAGCACAATCTTTTGATTAATAGTTTCTTTATTGTTGAAGAAAAACAGTAAGATATTCATTCAACCTTCATCTCTGACTCGTACACTTTAATCTTCGTCAAACTCCAGCATATTACTTTTAAATGTTAGAAAACTCCTCCCGTCTAGGCAAAACTCCACATGGTCATAGGGTATTCCTTCTAGCCATGTTGAGCTCTAAAACTAAACTAACTAGCTAACAGCTTCTGCGCAAGAAACCCAGCAACAAGCACGCCACCGACTACGTAATAAATCTCACACACATAATCACGGGCAGATTAAAATTTAAAGGCAAATGCCATAAATAATGACACAAAATAAAGCCAAATGGTGATAAGATAGATTAGAGCATCTCTCAAAATTTGTTACAACTATGCAAGTACTTTTAAAGTAGTTTCCATTGAATTAAAATAATTACAATGTGAAAAGAAATCATTCAGCCCATCATGTACTGTCAATTCCTTAGGAGTATGACCCAATTTATTTCATTTTCTTCACTTTGCATTGAACCTTCAACTAATCTTTCAGGTAGCCCATTCCAAAGCACAACAACTTGCTCTGTATTATGCATCCTCATGTCATTTCCTGTTCCTTTACCGATTACCTCAGTTCCCCCAGTTATTTGTCCAACCACTAGAAGCAGTTTTGCCCGATTTACTCTATCAAAACCAATCATGACTTTGAATATATGAGTTTAATCTCCCCTCAGTATTTTTTCTGCTCCAATGATAATCGTTTTAGCTTCTCCTGTTCAGTCACATAACTGAAGACTTGTATCTCTGGTACTATTGTATATTTTGATACAATTCTTATATTGCTGTACCCAGGACTGAATACAATGGACTGGATTCTGCAGTTGTTAAGGCAAAACTATCAGCATTCACCATCTTTGATGTGATGTATACAGCAACCACTCTGGTGTGCAGTTAATTACTAGCATCCTGAAGTTAAAGCCCTGCTCTCCATTTCACTTTGTATCGCAAAAAGCCTAAAGTTTGCAAGATCAGGTAATATTCTCACAGGAAAAATATCTCCTGAAAATGTATGCTTTGATATATGAAAATATATGATATATGAAAATGTATGAATCATATATCAGTAAATATGATTTGGTGGCAAGCACACCAAATCATATTTACTGATTAATATCATAGTTGCAATTTCCGCAGAAATATATCCAAACACAATGAACTTTAACAGTTTAAAAAATAAATACATTTTGAATTCAAGATTAATCTTGTGCATAATTATGCAATCCTGATTTTTCATGCATTATAGAATGCTTAAAATATTAGTTAAACATTTAGCATTTTTCCCTTCCTGGTAAAATAGGGAAAATTACTTAATACAAAGGGCAGTTTGGTGAGATCACAGCTGCTGCCCATAAGAGATCCCAGTGATACTGAAAAAGAAGAATTTTGCTCAATAATCACACAGAATGTTTGAGTAGCTTTTTGGCATTATTGGTAAATGCTGTTGCTTCACAAATGACGACAAATTCTGAGCTGCTAATCATGTTAGGCTTAGCTTAACTATTCTACTTTTGTATTCAAATCTGCTATTAATAATGCCAATGAGCTTATAGTTTGTTTTAAATTGGTTTCTCAACTTTCTATGCCATCTTCAAAGATTTATGCAACTGCACCCCAGATCTCCCAACTCCAGTAACCCTTTCAACATTATAGCATTTGCTTCACATTATCTTTCATTATTATAATTTAAAAAAACCTTAGATCTGTAATAAAGAGGAACAATTTTCTGTTCCAAAAGCAATCAGTCAAAATTCTCATTTTGCAGCATGCGTTTCAACACACTGCTACAGAGAGACAGATGTGCAATGCAATTCTTAAAGTTTTGGTGTGGGATGGTTACTGCTGTGTGAGAATGCTAGAGCAATAAAGATTGGGAAGGGGATTTCAGTAGAAGACAACAGGGAAAATATTCCTCTGAAAGAACTAAATATGTGGTGGTAAAGAAATGTGCAGAGTTTTTTTTAATAATGTTGACCAATCCTATAAATCATTCTTGGACTTGAAAAAGGGGGAAAGAGCAGGTACTGTCCAACTGTAAACAAAATAACTTGCATAAGAAATTTCATGCTAACCACATTTTACATGTCATGCATATAAATGTAAGCCTTACAAATGTGTTTTACTACCCTGTATATATTTAATTGCCTCCCATTTACAGGAGCACCTTGCAGATTTTGGAAAAGAGACCATGTTTAAACAATTTTTTTTTTAATACTTATACTAGGGCACACCCTTAAACCTCGTGACAATAGACAATAAGTGCAGGAGAAGGCCATTCGGCCCTTCGAGCCAGCACCACCATTCAATGTGATCATCAAACTCTTTTCCGCCATTACCCAGTCACGTGACCCTAATCCCGACTGCCGAGGGTTCACAAAGCAAGTGACCTAACCACCAGGTAGCGCCACAAATCTACTGTTTAAAAACAAGCTCCTCCTTTCCAGTATTCAAGGCAATGAATTTTCCAGGAAGTGTTCAGAATCTAATCTACGCATGTGTAAAAAGGAACTGCAGATGCTGGTTTACACTGAAGATTGAAACAAAAAGATGGAGTAACTCAGCGGTCAGGCAGCATGTGTGGAGAAAAGGAATAGGTGGCATTTCAAGTCGAGACCCTTCTTCAAGCCGAGAGTTAGGCGAGAGGGGAAACGAGAGATATGAAAAGATACAAAATCTAACTGTAAAAAAAAATGTAATTTGTAGCTGAGCTAGGCATTATCACTTCAGTCTAACTCATTGACTTCAGCATTAAATAACTTCAAAAACATCAAGATGCTGGAACAAAATTGATCAGAGCGAGATGAATGATCGGGTCAACGAGGACAACCCCGGTGTCAAAGGTGGAAAGACCATTGAGCTGGAAGCATTTCTATTCCCCTGAAAATCCAGAGGTTCTTATGTCCTACTTTACATTTTATCACATTCAGAAATAACTTCCATTTACTTTACAAGCAAGACATTTAAGTAACGGCGTCTGACACATTAAATCGATTTGCCTCAGTTGTCACAAACATTTGATGTCTGCTGATAGAATTGTGTTTATTAAAACAATTCCAGGAATCCCATTGCACCTGTTATATAGTGATTAGTTGGATGATACCCCACTTTTAGCAGTATCTGTGAATTAATGTTTTGATGACAGTAACCAGGAGTAAAACAGCAATTAAGAATTATTATAATTGTTAACCAAACTGTTTCAGAATCATCTATGCATAATGCAGACTTTATTTTACTATAGTTATATCCACTTGGTTTAGTTAACGATTTAAAAATTAGACAAATATTATGTATTTAAAGTCAATGATTTGTAAAAAGTAAATGTAGCAGTAAAGTGAAGTGTCTTATTCTTCAGCTGCAATTGTATGTCGTTTACATTCTAAGAGTATTTTCTAGCTTCTGTGACCATCATCGCTTCCTCATTCACATTGCTCAATGAATATGAATAACACTCTTCCCAAAAGGTATGGTTATGCAGGATGGATGGAATTGAAAGGAGGCGCCTTTGTACACTTAAATGGCAGAACATACCATTCCTCTTCCTAATAGTTTCATATCACAAATACATTTCACTCTGAGGAACACTTTTGACACAGTAAATTGTATAAAAAGCCCAAGTATATAACAATCCAAGTTCAACAAATCCTCAATACGTGTTTTTACATTTGTTCCTCTACATAAATAAGATAAACATTGAGGCAGAAAACAAACTACCATTTATAGAGTATTTATGATTATGTAAAATATCACTAATTAACTGAAAATATTCAATCCATAATTAATTTTACCCATTTTTTGGTGTTAGTTTTATAACAATGTTTTTGAATTTGACATCTTGTAATAATAATTTAAAAATCCATCTCTCACTGTTTTAACTCAACATGCTCTGCTTTAATTATATGTTTAGAGTCATCGATAAATAAATAATACACTTTGCTCCACATTTCTAAATATCTTTTACGGTATCAATGCAATTGGAACACAAAATAATTTATTTGTTCAATTGCCATGCCCTTTAGATTTTCAGGGGTAAAAAAATCTCAGCAAATAATTACTATTTATCTTGTTTTAATTGTAATCTAGTTACCTTGTATAAATGTTCGGTTCCAATAGATCTGCCCCACTTCATTTCCACAAAGAAATACCAAGTTGGATAAAATGAGTAGAGTTGTGGCAACACTCCCCAAGGCTCCATGAACTCGGCGTTGCATTGTGGTTGACAACAATTTTTCCTAAAGACATAAAAACATAAATACTATAAGAAAAAAACTGGGTTCAGCCACCCATCATAGTCATCTCATGCTTTTTCACCCAGAATCTATTCCAATTATTTACTTCTACATGGTCAACTTCTTTCATTTTCAAGCTGACTCATTCATATTTTGGCCATTTCTTTATCTAATAATTATATAGCTACAGCCTCTATTTTTAGACTATAATAACTACTTTTGCATCACCGGTTAATGTTGCTATCTCTCCAGGTCCTATGAGAAATGTCACAGCAAATTTATTATAAAATGGAAAAATGTTCCTGCTATTACATTCCAGCGTGTCCCCCAGCTCAACATGAACACTGTCATAATGCGACAAGATATGTGAAAAGAAAGAGATTAGTTAAAACAAATGTAGGTCCCTTGCAGTCAGAAACAGGTGAGTTGATCATGGGGAACAAGGATATGGCGGACCAATTGAATAACTACTTTGGTTCCGTCTTCACTAAGGAAGACATAAATAATTTGCCGGAAATAGCAGGGGACCGCGGGTCAAAGGAGTTGGAGGAATTGAGTGAAATCCAGGTTAGCCGGGAAGTGGTGTTGGGTAAATTGAATGGATTAAAGGCCGATAAATCCCCAGGGCCAGATAGGCTGCATCCCAGAGTACTTAAGGAAGTAGCTCCAGAAATAGTGGATGCATTAGTAATAATCTTTCAAAACTATTTAGATTCTGGAGTAGTTCCTGAAGATTGGTGGGTAGCAAACGTAACCCCACTTTTTAAGAAGGGAGGGAGAGAGAAAATGGGGAATTACAGACCAGTTAGTCTAACATCGGTAGTGGGGAAACTGCTAGAGTCAGTTATTAAAGATGGGATAGCAGCGCATTTGGAAAGTGGTGAAATCATTGGACAAAGTCAGCATGGATTTACGAAAGGTAAATCATGTCTGACGAATCTTATAGAATTTTTCGAGGATGTAACTAGTAGCGTGGATAGGGGAGAACCAGTGGATGTGGTGTCTCTGGACTTCCAGAAGGCTTTCGAAAAGGTCCCACATAAGAGATTAGTATACAAACTTAAAGCACAAGGCATTGGGGGTTCAGTATTGATGTGGATAGAGAACTGGCTGGCAAACAGGAAGCAAAGAGTAGGAGTAAACGGGTCCTTTTCACAATGGCAGGCAATGACTAGTGGGGGTACCGCAAGGCTCAGTGCTGGGACCCCAGCTATTTACAATATATATTAATGATCTGGATGAGGGAATTGAAGGCAATATCTCCAAGTTTGCGGATGACACTAAGCTGGGGGGCAGTGTTAGCTGTGAGGAGGATGCTAGGAGACTGCAAGGTGACTTGGATAGGCTGGGTGAGTGGGCAAATGTTTGGCAGATGCAGTATAATGTGGATAAATGTGAGGTTATCCATTTTGGTGGCAAAAACGAGAAAGCAGACTATTATCTAAATGGTGGCCGATTGGGAAAGGGGGAGATGCAGCGAGACCTGGGTGTCATGGTACACCAGTCATTGAAGGTAGGCATGCAGGTGCAGCAGGCAGTAAAGAAAGCGAATGGTATGTTAGCTTTCATTGCAAAAGGATTTGAGTATAGGAGCAGGGAGGTTCTACTGCAGTTGTACAGGGTCTTGGTGAGACCACACCTGGAGTATTGCGTACAGTTTTGGTCCCAAATCTGAGGAAGGACATTATTGCCATAGAGGGAGTGCAGAGACGGTTCACCAGACTGATTCCTGGGATGTCAGGACTGTCTTATGAAGAAAGACTGGATAGACTTGGTTTATACTCTCTAGAATTTAGGAGATTGAGAGGGGATCTTATAGAAACTTACAAAATTCTTAAGAGGTTGGACAGGCTAGATGCAGGAAGATTGTTCCCGATGTTAGGGAAGTCCAGGACAAGGGGTCACAGCTTAAGGATAAGGGGGAAATCCTTTAAAACCGAGATGAGAAGAACTTTTTGCACACAGAGAGTGGTGAATCTCTGGAACTCTCTGCCACAGAGGGTAGTTGAGGCCAGTTCATTGGCTATATTTAAGAGGGAGTTAGATGTGGCCCTTGTGGCTAAGGGGATCAGGGGGTATGGAGAGAAGGCAGGTACGGGATACCGAGTTGGATGATCAGCCATGATCATATTGAATGGCGGTGCAGGCTCGAAGGGCCGAATGGCCTACTCCTGCACCTAATTTCTATGTTTCTATGTTTCTATAAGAAGAACACTAAAATATATAAAACTGGTTTATGGTTCAAATATGAGATTATATTTTTTGTTAATATTTACAGAGGAGTCATACATAGTATACTCTAAAATTGGACCGCAGGCACTTTAAGGCCAACATTTGTTTTTGCGTTTAGTGCAAAGGACAAATCAAAAGAGAAAACTAATATTGTGAGAATATTTTTAAAGGGTGCTTTTAAATTAACGGGTTACATGCTTGAAAAACAGCGCACAATTCAAAAACACGTAAATTAAGCACATATGCAACTTCGCTGGCAGCAGTAAATTTGAGCGGATTATTGGGAAAATACCAAGCTTTGATTATAAAGAAACAGGCACGTAATTTAAAAAATGCATAAATCAAACACACATAAACTGTAAGGGACCTGTGTAAAATGTGTTGTTCAGTTCTGTGCCCAATCTCCCCCGAATCATACAACATAGAAGAGTGAATTTTTCAGTCATCAGTTGCACCCGAGACAGGCAGGCTTTGCTTCTTTGGCGCCAGAACTAAAGTGGATCAGTAAAATTAGGGATCTCTCCACAGCAGGCTATGGCCAAGTAAAAGTTATCGTGTGCATGAAATGGAATTGATGGCTTTGTGTCTAAGTTTGCAAATTACATTTAAATAGGTTGAGAGGGAGGTTGTGTAAAGAGTGCAGGAGTCTGCAGAAGGCTGGCAGGTTGGAAGAGCAGGCAAATAAGTGGCAGATGGAATACAGCATAGCAAAGTGTGCAGTTATGCACCTTGGTGGTACGAATAAAGCCATAGACTATTTTCTAAATGGGGAGAGGATTCAGTAATTGGAGGTGCAAAGAGACTTGGGAGTGCTGGTGCAGGATTCACAAAAGGTTAATTTAGAGTCAAATTGTTTGTAAGGAAGGCAAATCCAATGTTAAGGGCCTGTCCCACTGTTCGAGGTAATTCAAGAGCTCTCCCGAGTTTTAAAAAAAATCAAACTCGTGGTAAGCACGTAGAATGTACGTCGGAGCTCGGGACGTCTCTTAGCAGCTCGTAGCGCTAATGGCAGGTACTCGGGAAAAGCGGTAAGCACGTGAAGACTAGTGAAGATTTTTCAACATGTTGAAAAATGTTCACGAGAGCCCCAAGTACCTACGAGCAGCTATTACCGTAATTCTCCGAGTTCGAATCAGGGGAAACTTGGGCGAACTCTTGAATTAGCTCGTACAGTGGGACAGCCCCTTTAGCATTCAATTTGAGATGATTAGAATATAAAAACAGGGATGTATTGCTAGTCAGACCACATTTAGAGTATTCTGAGCAGTTTTGGGCCCCACATCTCAGAAGGGAAGTGCTGGTGTTAGAGAAGGTGCAGAGCAGAATGATCCTGGGGATGAATGGGAAAATGAATAATGAGTATTTGACTTTTCTGGGCCAGTACTCGCTGGAATTTAGATCGATGAAGGGGAACTTCATTGAAACTTACTAAATAATGAAAGGCCTGGATAGAGGGGATATGGAGAGGATGTTTCTACTAGTGGGAGAATCTAGGACCAGAGAGCACAGCCTCAGAATAAAAGGATGTACCTTTAGAAAGAAGAGGTTGTAGTGGCCATTTGGCTTATTTTGTGTGTCATTAATTATGGCATTTGTCTTTAAATTTTAGTCTGCCCGTAATTATGTGGGTGGGATTTTATTACTTAGTCAGGGGCGTGTTTGCTGCTGGGTTTCTTGCGCAGAAGCTTTAGTTTTAGAGCTACTTGGCAGAAGGTACACCCGAGACACGAGGTGTTTCCTAACGTTTAAAAGCGATATGCTGGAGTTTGACGAAGATTAACGTGTACGAGTCAGAGAAGAAGGTTGGATGAATATCTTACTGTTTTTCTTCAACAATAATGAAACTATTAATCATTGGGACTGTTATGAAGGTTTATCTTTTGAGAAGCTCTGAAAGTCTCATGGAGGGCTCACATGCGTAATACGACATTCTCCTAAAGCCATGTTGTCTCTTAAGTGGCTAGAGGGAGTAATCTCTTAAATGATATAAAAATCTGTCGCTGCAGATGTCCTAGAATTTCTTTCGCCTGAGGGTGGTGAATCTGTGGAATTCATTGCCGCAGACGGCTGCGCAGGCCAAATCTTTGGCTATTTTAAAAGCAGAGATTGACAGGTTCCTGATTAGTAAGGGTGTTAAAGGTCATGGTGTAATGGCACGAGAATGGAGTTGAGAGGGAAAGATAGATCAGCCATAATAGAATGGTGGAGTAGGCGATGAGCCAAATGTCCTAATTCTGCTCCTATGAATTTATACGAAAGCTGGATTAGGATGAATTGTTACAGTAAATGATTGATCCAGTTCACCAGTGAATGGAACATCAACATGAAATGGTAGCTAAAACTCATTCTAAGTGCATGATTAATACATGAAACTCAAGCACAAATAGGTCAAATTTTGAAGTGTGCTTATTGAGGAGCATTTAACTACAATCTAGAAAATACCACTTTCGCATATCCCCCAAAAAATGTTGAGCTTGGGTTTAATGCCCCACACAAAGGATACTTTTGTCAGGTCGCCATACAGGTGTTTGAATTGAGACTGAACCCAAGATTCTGACAGTCCATATTGCCATACCCTAAGTTGCACAACTATCATGAGGCTACTGGTTCTAATTTTACTGGCTAGTAATTTTTGTTACTGTTCAAAAACTCAATGTTGATAAATTATTCATTTAAAAAAAGCTATTTTGAATTTATTTCACATACAGCTCTAGGAAACAAATAAATCTCTAAAGAAATAACAATTGTCCAGCAGAGGAGCAAAGCTCCACTTAAATTGATAATATTCTTCTGCCATTTTCTGCAACATGAATTTTTTTTATAAAACAGTGGGCAAGTGCACAGTTTTAACGCAATGTTTCAGTACAGTTTAGTTTATTGTCACGTATCAAGGTACAATGAAAAGCTTTTGTTGCATGCTAACCAGAAAGCGGTATGACAATACATGATTACATATACTCTGCCAATGGCTCGATTGTAATCATGTATTGTCTTTTAGCTGGAGTAACTCAGCAGGACAGGCAGCATCTCTGGATACAAGGAATGGGTGATGTTTCAGGTTGAGACCCTTCTTCAGACTGAGTCAGTGGAGAGGGAGATACAGAGATAAGGAAGTGGTCTGGGGAGAGGGAGAATGTTTAGTGCAAGGTAATGTCAGTAAAGTCCGATCAACAGTTGGTATCACTACTGTTCTTCATAAAGAGGAAATAAAATTGCAGTTGCACCCCTATTAATATGCATTCACATTTGGAAGTAACTGTTTTGTGTAAATGCCTTAAAGTCAGGACACTTGCCATATCATTCTTGTGGAATTGTAGCAAGAGAAATGCAACCAGCTCATGTGTAAGTCGTTGATGCTGTCCTTAAATGGTGCTCATATTGTTCTTCTTACTACTGAATTTGTCAAATCAAGTAAAGAGTGCCCATTGGCTTGATCACAGCTCAAGCATGGCAGGGCCACAAACTGATTACTGCCGTCTGTAAACTCTACATACTCCTAGAGGACATTCACTGCATACAAGCTAATGTCCCTAATAATATGACAATGTCAGTACAAGGACAAAAGGTACCATTTTGGAATTTGATGGGCACTTAGATGGTCCTAAAAATGTACATTCAATGAGCGAGTTCGGTTTTCCGAAAAACGAAAGGAATCATGGGATTTGTCAAAGGTCACTCGCTATAAGGAAAAAGCAAACGAAGTGTGATTCTATAAAACTATCCTTTAAATGGTTCATATTTTTTCTTCATGATTTATGTCAAAAATAAAGAGTGCCCATAGGCTTGATCACAGCTGCATGGGGGGCAGGGCACAAACTGATTACTGGGGTCAGAAACTCTACATACGCCTAGAGGAAATTCATTGGACCCGGGGAGACACATCGCATTTCGTTGTCTGTACTGTATGTACCAAACTGACAATTAAAATTGAATCTGAATCTAATGTCCCTAATAATATGACAATGTCAGTACAAGGACAAAAGGTACCATTTTGGAATTTGATGGGCACTTAGATGATCCTAAAAATGTACATTCAATGAGCGAGTTCGGTTTTCCGAAAAACGAAAGGAATCATGGGATTTGTCAAAGGCCACTCGCTATAAGGAAAAAGCAAAGGAAGTGCTGACTCTATAAACTATGTTTAAATTCTTATTTTTATTCATGATTTATGTGTAAAAATATTCCAGGTAGCGGGAGTGCGGGGTGTAACAGCGAGATAGAGGGGGCAGATGCGAGTGGCAGACGCTGGGGGGGAAATATTGGACCGGCGGAGAGACATCGCAGTCGGAATACCAAACTTGTTTATTATCAAATTTTATTAAATAATTGAAAGAGACACCACTGTGGAATGGCACCGTGGGTCAGTGGTCGAGCTGCTGCCATACGGCGCCAGAGACCCAGGTTCAATCCTGACCAAAGGTACTATCTGTACAGAGTTTGTACATTCCACGTGTGACCACTTGGGTTTTCTCTGGGTGCTTCTTTTCATCCCACATTCCAAAGATGTGCAGATTTGTGGGCTAATTAGCTTAGTGTGTAGGATAGAACTAGTGTATGGGTGACCTTGGTCAGGGTGTACTCGGTGGATTAAAGGGCCTGTTTCCACGTTGTCTCTCTAAACTCAACATGAAAGCAGCCTGTAAATATAAAAATATTTTCAACCATCTAACCCAACATCAATCTCCACCACCACCACCACCCACTGCCACTACAACAATAATCACTTTGCATTTAGCTTGCATTTGCATGTGCATAAAAACTGCATTAATATGGAGGAAGATTGATCAATCGAGATATCAATATATTTAGCTACCTTTCCCCATATGGTTTTACCACATCAGTAGAGGACCAATAAATAATTTCTAAGTTTAAATGGCAAATTTCAAGCATTTAAAATAAAGAGCAAATTAAAGCCATGCAATAGTTTCATACATGAATACATAGATGTGGCACTTACAATTATCTCTTGTGTGGATGAAAAGGAACAGATCATCTTCAGTATATTTTCTATCATTACTCCAACCCAGTTCATGACTGCCCAGTTCAACATGAAGCTATGGCCACCATGCCAGTAGCATACAAAGCCGAAAGCCATTGCAGAGGAGAACATCATTCGTAGTAATCCATGCCGTGAGCCTCCCAAAGGAATGTATATGTACCTACAGGAACAGGAAATCCATTTGTAATTAATACAACCACATGGTGTTAAAATATATCACTGGTAGATGGTGGAGTTATAATTAAAGGAACAGGATAAATGAAAATGTAACCATGCTGATACCCCAAATATAATCACAATATTAATCCTGCTGCAAGACAAGAAGCTAAATACTTGTGCTAAATTCTGCTTTGCTAACACCTCTGCTTTTTAAACTGCACTTACCTGGGCTACCAGAAGTTGTGAATCACAGCATTTAACCAATATTTAAAAGTTGAAGCCTGTTCACATAATTTGGCCAGGTGAATGCCTGGTTGTTCAATTTCTTTTGCAAAAAATGTTTGCTTGTCGGCCAATGGACAAGGAATGACCCAACAAGATACAATTCTCAAGCTCCAGAAGTTTAATTAGCCTGATTATACACAGCATTCTCATCAAACCAGGTGGGAGTCATTGCTTGTCAACTTAAGTGACATCCAAGTTAAAGAGCTAACTCTTTGTTTTTTTACAATGTACCTGCACCCCCTAGATCTCAGTTCTAGCACATTCCCGGGGGCCTTACCATTTACTGTGCAAGTCCTGTCTGGTCTGTCTTACCAAAATGCAATGCCTTGCATTCATCTGAATCAAATTAAATCTGTCATTCCTCAGCCCATTGGCTCATTGATCATGATTCTGCTGTACTGTAAAATAATCACTTCCAATATCCTTTATACCATCAATTTTAATGTCATGCCCAAACTCACCAACCAGGCCACATATATTCACATCCAAATTGTTAACATTATAACAAACAATAGCGGACCAATCCCTGTGGCGCACCACTTGTTAAAGGCCTCCAGTCTTCAGAAAAATATCCTTCTACCATCAACCTGTCTCGAACCTTCCAGCCCTTTTTGTATCCAATTGGCTAGCACACTCTGGGTCCAATGTGATCTAACTTTCAAAATCAACCTACCATACAATGTCATGTAAAAAACCTTGCAACATCAACCAAACTGTTCTCATCAATATTGTTGGTCACCTCTTCCAAAAATAAATCTAATTCGTTAAACACGACTTCCCACACACAAAACCATGATGGCTACCTGTAATCAGTCTACTTCTCTACATCGGCGAGACCAAGAGCAGGCTCGGCGATCGTTTCGCTGAATATCTCCGCTCAATCCGTCTTAACCTAGCTGATCTCCCGGTGGCACAGCATTTCAACTCCCTCTCCTATTCCCAATCTGCCTTTTTAGTCCTGGGCCTCCTCCATTGTTAGAGTGAGGCCCAGCGCAAATTGGAGGAACAGCACCTCATATTTTGCTTGGGTAGTTTACACCCCGGCAGTATGAGCATTGACTTCTCTAACTTCAGATACTTGCTTTCTCTCTCCATCCCCTTCTCCTTCCAATTCTCCCACTAGTCTTATGGTCTCCGCCTACATTCTGTCTTTGTCCCGCCCCCTCCCCTGACATCAGTCTGAAGAAGGGTCTCGACCAAAAACATCGCCCATTCCTTCTCTCCTGAGATGCTGCCTCACCGACTGAGTTACTCCAACATTTTGTGTCTACCCCTAATCAGTCACTGCCTTTCCAAATCCATGCAGATCACATCTCAGAATCTCCTCCAATACCTTTCCCACCACTGATGTTAAGCTCATCGGTCTGGGTTCCCAGACATTTCCTTGCACATTTTCTGAAATAGAGGCAGAACATTAGTCACCCATAAGTCTTCCAACATCTCACCCATGGATATAAAAGGGTGCCTGCAATTTAAAATAGTCTGGCAATTTTGTATAAAACATCTGTGGTGTAACTTGTTATCCCAGTTTCTAAACATGGCAATGCACCCAAATCTTTTTCCATATAGGCATCCTGAAAGGGAAAACATCTGAAAAGATTGAAGCCAATTCGGTTCCAAGTGGTTTGTTATAACCATACCATATTTTGTAAATATAACTGTTATCAGTAATACACCTTATCAATTGGAATGCACATTTCCCACTATGTTGCTGGTAAATTTACATGTAGGTGCATATTGCCATCTCTGTAAAATCTGCCAAATTCACTGAAAGGACAACTAAACCAATGTCAGTGTCATCTCTCAAGCCAAAATATCCTATATTGGGCCTAAAACTAAGCTGAAGCTCAGAGGGGACCGTGCCTTTGCTGTGTCGGCATCCAAATTATGGAACGATCTGCCTCTCCACATTAAACAGGCCTCTTCTCTGTCTGTTTTTAAATCACTTCTTAAAACCCATCTCTTCTCCGTGGCCTTTGATACCCAGTAAGATGTCGACTTTATTTATTTACTTGATTTAATTTCTTATTTTTTGATTGCTTTTATTCCGTGGCTATTATTTTTACTCATGTTTTATGTCTTTTAATTTATTGTTGTATTTCATATGTAATTTTTGCGCCTCATGCGAGCTGTTATGGTGTCTGTTTATGATGTCTTGTTTATTCTTCTGTACAGCACTTTGGTGAACATTGGCTGTTTTTAAAGTGCTTAACAAATAAAGTTGGATTGGATTGGATATATTGAGACCCTGGTTACATACAGTTGACCTCAATGGGATAGTCCTGTCATTTGCAAGCCTAAATTGCTGATGATATTTATTCCTAAGAACTTGCAGCTTTTGGCCTTCTCTACTTTGGCACCATCATTGTATACCAGACTATGTGTACTGCTTTGATTCCTGAAGTCAATCACAATCTCCTTTGGCTTGCTGACATTGAGGGAGAGGTTGATGGCTTGGCACCAGGTCACGAGGCACTCCATGGCCTTCCTGTACTCCATCTTGTCATCATTTGATATCTAGCCCACTACAGTGGTGTCATCTATGAGCTTGTAAATCGAGTTAGATTGTCATTTGGCTGCACAAGTATACAAGGGGTACAGTAGGGGGCTGAGAACGCATTCTTGCGTGATACCAGTGTTCTCTATTATCTTGGAAGATTATTTGTCAACCATCCTAACTGATTGTGGTCCGTTGGTCAGGAAATTAAGTAACCTGATCCATGTCCACATTCAAAATATTACCGTCAACAGGTCCCGATGGACAATACTGCTTGACAAAAGCATTCAATTATCCAAAAGATGTCATCTTACTGGTTGGATTTAAGCTTATAGAAATAAAGAATATAAGCAAATGGAGGAAAGTAAAGTAAAGGGTGTGAATGATGTTAAGGTGCAATCAAGAAATCTCAGACATGGACTGAGAGATTAGTCAAATAATTAACTGGAAAGGGATGCAGATAAATTTGAAAACCAGAAAGAACTTGCATTATGATAGAAGGCCAAATCAGACATAATGCATAATATGTTTTTATTATATTCACAGCAGATATTGCAAATGAAGGAGATCATTAGCAATTGCATGTAAACATTAAGGTCTTTAATGGGCAAAAAAAATCTGTTCAACCAGATTGTCCCTAAATAATTAAGACAAAGACGAAATACAAAAATCACAGCACATATGGCCAAAATACATTAAAAACTACATTTTTCCAGATGCTTCTGATTATATGTTACAAATAAGGCAGGAGGATAAATATTTTTTATGCCATTTTTCATTGTTAATGTGCATAGGATCCATGGTGACTTGATTGTTTGGATTCAGAACTTACCTACCCATGGATAAGGTACACAGTCAGAATAGTTTTCCCAGGGTGTAATTGGCAAAGTCTAAAGGGCATAGCTTTAAGGTCAGATTGGATAAGATTAAAGGAAATGTGCAGGACAATTTATTTGTATACATAGAAACATAGAAAATACTTGCAGGAGGAGGCCATTCGGCCCTTCGAGCGAGCACCGCCATTCATTGTGATCATTGTGATTCTGCCACAGAAGGTAGTTGAGGCCAGTTAATTGGCTATATTTAAGAGGGAGTTAGATGTGGCCCTTGTGGCTAAAGGGATCAGGGAGTATGGAGAGAAGGCAGGTATGGAATACTGAGTTGGATGATCAGCCATGATCATATTGAATGGCGGTGCAGGCTGGAAGGGCCGAATGTCCTACTCATGCACCTATTTTCTATGTTTCTATGGCCGATCGTCCCCAATCAATAACCCGTGCTTCCCTCCTCCCCATATCCCTTGATTCCACTAGCCCCTAGAGCTCTAACTAACTCTCTCTTAAATCCATCCAGCGATTTTGCCTCCACTGCCCTCTGTGGCACGGAATTCCACAAATTCACAACTCTGTGGGTGAAAAAGTTTTTCCTCACCTCAGTCTTAAATTGTCTCCCCTTTATTCTAGGGGCCCCTGGACTCACATGAAATGGTGGGTGCCTGGAACAGCTGCCAAGGGTAATGCTCAAGACAGATCAGAAAGTGGCATTTAAGACACTTTTAGATAGGCAGGTGGATATGCAGGCAATGGAACAATATAGATCATATGCAGGCAGAGGAGATTAATTTAACTTATCATCATGTTCACCACAGACACTGTGGACTAAAGGGCCTGTTTCCATTCCATATTGTACTGTTCTACTTATCTACATATGGCTTAAGTACAGGCTTTCCTTGTATTTATGAAACCTTGACTTCCAATTTATACAAGGTACAATCATTTATCTTCAAACGCAGATTCACAAAACCTTGCCATCAATAACAGCACATAACAATTCACAGTATTACATGGACACAGAAAATAACCATATAACCATATAACAATTACAGCACGGAAACAGGCCCTCTCGGCCCTACAACTCCGTGCCGAACAAAAAAAATTTTCCCCTTAGTCCCACCTGCCTGCACTCATACCAAAACCCTCCATTCCCTTCTCATCCATATGCCTATCCAATTTATTTTTAAATGATACCAATGAACCTGCCTCCACCACTTCCACTGGAAGCTCATTCCACACTGCTACCACTCTCTGAGTAAAGAAGTTCCCCCTCATATTACCCCTAAACTTCTATCCCTTAATTCTGAAGTCATGTCCTCTTGTTTGAATCTTCCCTATTCTCAAAGGGAAAAGGTTGTCCACATCAACTCTGTCTATCCCTCTCATCATTTTAAAGACCTCTATCAGGTCCCCCCTTAATCCTTCTGCGCTCCAGAGAATAAAGACCTAACTTATTCAACCTATCTCTGTAACTTAGTTGTTGAAACCCAGGTAACATTCTAGTAAATCTCCTCTGTACTCTCTCTATTTTGTTGACATCCTTCCTATAATTGGGCGACCAAAATTGTACACCATACTCCAGATTTGGTCTCACCAATGCCTTGTACAATTTTAACATTACATCCCAGCTTCTATACTCAAAAACATGTAATAATCAAGATAAAAATATCTGTGGAACATTAAACTAATTAGCAGATTATGAAAAGGACGTACATTTTAAATGTTTTATATGATTTTGATCTTGAGCATAATTAGTATGATTGTCCATCGTTCCATCTTGTTTAACGAAATACAGAGCGTGAAGGAGCAGAAAGATTTAGATTACTTGAATTATAATTGCTAATCACCGAATCAACGTCAACTGTACAGCGGGTGAACTCAATTTTCCTCAAACCTTGGTTTAGGAACTGGGTGATGAATCTGTGAAATTCATTGCCACGGACAGTTATGGAGGACAAGACGTTAGATATTTTTAAAGTGGAGATTGATTGGTTCTTGATTAGTAAGGGTGTCAAACCTTACCGGTAGAAGGCAGGAGAATGGGATTGAGAGGGAAAAATGGAACAGCCATGATCAAATGGCGGAGTAGACTCAGTGGGCTGAATGACCAAATTCAGCTTCAATGTTTTACGGTTTTAGAACCTTTTGTGAAACTCCTAAATTCTTCTATATCGTTCATTTCATTTTGATACATTTTTTTAGTCCATCAAAAAGCACATAAATGAAAAGAAATGCAACCCTAAATATAATTAAAATGTGACAGACTGTAAAACAGACTGGATTTAATTTGAGACTTTCATAGAATGCTTCAAAGCACCTTCTTGTCACTCAGGTAGGAAAACCTATTCCCAATGTGCAACAAGACCTCATAAGCAAGCATGTAATGATGACCTGATAATCTTGTTTTAAGCGACCTTGGTCGAGGGATAAATATTGCCAGAATCCAGGAATTCTACTGTAAAAAATGCAACTGGATCTTTTACTGTGACTGTTTGACAGTGCCTCAGATCTAGGATGAGTTGCTTCAATCTGATTCTGAAGTAGCTAATAGGTCAAAGTGTGAACCACAGACTATTCCACCAAATGGGGCAGGAGGTGGCTTGTGAGGCAGTTTTCTCCATCTGCCACTTACACAGGTTCTCTATGTCTTCCCAATGCATGGCCTCAATGTTCTCAACACCAGCTAGCAGCTAGAAAGTTCCTTTCCACCTGGAGTCATTGTGGGCCACAGATTGTCTGGAATCAATGAGAATGTTAGATTTCTTCAAAGAGGCTTTGAGAATGTCCTTGAATAATTTCCTACATCCATCCTTTCATCTCCACAACGATAGAGTATGACAGTATGGTTAATTGCAAGGAAGGTTATCCAATGTGAGGTTGTGCAGTTTGGGATTATATTGGTCAGGTGCAAAGGAATGTTGATGAACAGAGGGACCCTGGGTTCACGTCCGTAGTTTCCGAAAAAGTGGCACCACAGGTGCATGGCATTCTGAAGGCGGCATAAGGCGTTATAGGTCAGAGTATAGAATATAAATGTTGAAACATCATGCAGCAACTTTACTAAACATTAGTTGGACCACACTTGCAGATTATTATGCAGTTCCGGTTGTCACATTGTAGGAAGGATGTGGTTACACTGGAGAGAGTGCAGAAGAGTTCTAGTTTTAAAGCTTGAAAGATTTTAGTTTACAAGTAGAGACTGAATATATACAGTTTAATTCCTTGGAGCCAGGGAGGCTAAGTAGTGACCCAAGGAGGATAAAATTATAAGAGGTTATAAGGGTAGCCAGTCAGAATCTTATTCTCATGGTAGGAGTTCAATAACAAGAGTAAATAAGTTTCAGGTGAGTGGAAGGAGTTTCAAAGCTAATGAAAAGACACAGCAATACAATACAATACAATTTATTGTCATTTGAGCCTCAGTGAGGCTCAAATGAAATTCTGTTTCCACAGCCATACAAACAAAGACAATTTCCTAGACATACACAATTTAATTCACACAAACATCCATCACAGTGGACCCACTGTGATGGAAGGCAAAGTCTTTTCTCTCCCCTGTTCTCCATGTCTCTCCCGATGTCCAAGCCCCAGGCGGGCGATGATAAGTCCCACGGCCATTTTAACCATGCCGGGCGATTTACGGCCCCGCTCCCGGTCTAAAAGTCACAAAGTTGGAGCCCCCGGCGGGCGCTGGAATGTCCCATGGTCATGAAGCCGTGCCGGGCAATGTACGTCCCCGCTCCAGGTCGTTCCAACCCCGCGGCACACGGGCTGGATAAGTCGCGTTGCGGGAGCTCCGGGAAGCACTAGAGTATCTCAGCAGTCTGAAGAAGGGTTTCAACCCGAAACGTCGCCTATTTCCTTCGTTACATAGATGCTGCCTCACCCGCTGAGTTTCTCCAGCATTTTAGTCTATTTTCGATTTTCCAGCATCTGCAGTCCCTTCTTAAACAGAGTATCTCAACAGGTCAGCCAACATCTCTGGAGAACAAGAATGTTTCTAAATGACTCAAAGTATTCACTAAAATCAAAATCTTGGTGCATTGGTCAATTTAAAAAAAAAATTCATTTTGTGAATAGGATTTGTTTTGTACAATTCGCACAATTTCCCCTCGTGATGTGGAAGGTCCGTTTGACAAGAGGGCTGAGTAATGGAGAATCCTTCCGGCAATTTCTGCAAGCTTTCATTGATAGGAGCATCTGAGGTAAGTTTACATTACTTTGTTTTAAAGCAAAGTCTGCAGCGAGCCAAAGCACATACTGCAAAACCTGCCGCAATGTGAAAAACTCACTGCAAGCATCAGAAAAGAAAGTCGTGCAAATTGTGCATAGCACTGAGGTTTTATAGATATTAACCTGGATGTCTCATCACGATGTTTATGCACCTGCTGAGACTTTCCATTATTTTCTGTAAAATTCTTAATAGAAAACAATGCATCTCAATGTTTTGCAGCCTTTATGAAAGAACCAGTTCCAATGGATAAGACTAAATTAAGTTCCAGATTTTCATGTTGCCAGCTTCATTCTGGCACAATACCTTGCCACCTGCTGAGATAGAGCAAATGAGGATAACCTCAGCAACAAACTACAATAATGATACGCTATAATTCTGAGATGCTTGATAGGAAGACAAAGCTGAGCATCTTTAAAAATACCTCAACTCAATCTCTTTTCAAACTGGATTTTTTGCTATAACAAAGGGAATGAATTCCTCTGCTTGCCAGTTATAACTTCAGTGGAATTTCAATGGAAACATCACAGAGTCTTGCAAACAGCATTTGTACAAGTTAACCAGAGCATAAGAGGAATTTGTAAAGCATCTATGAAAATTCAACTTCTCTAGTGTGTGTCTTTTCTATCTGATTAACTGTAATAACCAACGATTCCATTGTGCTTTTATTGTCACATGAGCAAAGTGCTAACAAAGTAAACCTTTTTCATAAGAGTCCAGTAGAGTATTGCCATACCCCCCATCCTCGATTAGCATGTCTACAGAAATAGTCTCAACTGAGGCTGCATGCAAGGAATGCCATGTTTTGATGGCATTTTCAAAGTCCACACTCCAGTTCTCATGAGTGATGCCTGTTCCAGGCAAGCCCAAGGCAGTTTTACAGCATTTCAAGCAGAGTGCGCACACACACACACACACACACACACAAAGACACACACACACACAAAGACACACTCACACAGAAATACACACAAACACAGACACACACACACACATCACAAACACGTACACACATTCACACACAGATACGCACACAGCCAGACACACAGACACAGAGACAGTCAAACACTCACACATACACAGACACTCACACTCATCCACAGCCACTTAGACACAGCAACTCATACATACGCACGCACAGACGACGCGCACACACTTTAGAAGCAATAGAGATACTATCTGCAAGCATTTTAGAACCAATAGAGACACTTTTTTCAAGCATTGTAGAACCAATAGAGACACTTTTTTGCAAGCTTTAGAACCAATAGACTTTTTTTGCAACCTTTAGAACCAATAGACATTTTTTTGCAAGCTTTAGAAACAATAGACATTTTTTGCAAGCATTTTAGAACAGACATTTTTTGCAAGCACTTTAGAACCAAAAAAGACACATTCTGCAAGCATCATAGAAACAAAATAGACACTTTTTGCAAACATTGTAGAACCAAAAAAGACACATTCTGCAAGCATTGTAGAACCAAAAGAGACAATTTTTGCAAACATTTTAGAACCAATAGACACTTTTTGCAGAACCAATAGACACAATGTTTTGCAAACATTTTAGAACCAATAGACACTTTTTGCAAGCATTTTAGAACCACTAAGGGCACTCACATTTGATTAGACATGTGTTCAGTGTTATTCACAGCTCAGAGAAACGTGACCCTCTGCCTTCCTCCATCTTGAAGAGACTGAGGCACACCACTTCCTGGTTTTATAGTCCCTCCCCCTCCCACCTTTGCAAGCATTTTAGAACCAATAGAGACACTTTTTGCAAGCTTTAGAACCAATAGACATTTTTTTGCACATTCACATTTTTTTTAGAACCAATAGACACATTCTGCAAGCATTTTAGAACCACTAAGGGCACTTACATTTGAGTAGACATGTGTTCAGTGTTATTCACAGCTCAGAGAAACGTGACCCTCTGCCTTCCTCCATCTTGAAGAGACTGAGGCACACCACTTCCTGGTTTTATAGTCCCTCCCCCCCTGCCGCCAGCAGGGGCAGCAGAGAGAATGGGGAATTTTGTAAAAACATTAATATCTCTGTCATTTTTCATTGACGGGAAAAATCCTCGGCACACATGCGGCGGAGGGGGGCTCTGAGCGAGTTGGCCAAAAATGACGGCCGTAGGTGGCGGCGTTCTCTCGGAAATCGCAGCACAGTGGGCCAAAACCTGTCAAGAACAGACTTTTAGTAATATAGAAATAATGTTGGGTGGGAGGGGTGTGTGGGGTGGAAGGTGTGTGGGGGGGAGGGGAGGGGAGGTGGGGGGTGGGTGTGTGGTGGGTGGGTGGGGGGGGGGATGGGCGGAGCGATGTGAATTGGGGAGGAGGATGTGTGGGAGGGGTTGTGTGGGGGTGGGGGGGGTGTGGGGCGGAGTGTGAGGGAAGGGAGAATGTAGAAGGCGGGAGGGGGGTATGTGGGGGAGGGGGTGTGTAGGTGGCGGGCGGGTGGGGAGGTGAGTGGTGTGTGTGGGGAGGGGGGGGGTTTTTGGCAGGTTGTGTGTGGGTCAGAGGGAAAGGGGAGGGGGGGTGAGCATTGAGGAGGAGGGTGTGGGTGGGGGGGGGGAGGGGGGGGGGAGGGGGGAAAGTGGGTGGCTGAACGGCAGGCGAATAGATCGATCTGCACAGCTTGGTTTTTATGATTTTTATACCTCGCTAACTTTTACATTGGACCACTGATCGGAACAAAACTATACACAAATTGATTATTTTCTGGTGGATTCAAAATTGCTCCCCTTTACATTCAATCCTAAATATCACAATAACATAATTTCTGATCATTGTCCATTAACCCTCTCCTTAAAACTAGAAGGAATGCAAAACAAAAAAAATGTTTTGGGAGATTTAATCCACAAATACTAACTGAGTCAGGTTGCTGTGATTACCTGAAGCATCAGATGGAATTATTCTATGAGACAAATGACACACCTGGTATTTCGGCTATATTGTGGGAATCTTTCAAGGCCTTTATCAGAGAGGCTGCATTATTTCGTATCAAGTTTTTCAAAACAAATAAACAGGTCGGAACAATTGGAATTAGAAAAACAGATTAAACAGCTTGATTCAGAAAATGCAATTGATCCATCTACTGTTAAACATAATAAGATAGCAGCATTAAAATTTAAATTAAATCAGATCCTCTCGGCAAAAGTTGTTAAGGTATTTCAATACACTAAGCAAAAATAATTTTGAATTTGGTGATAAACCGCACAAACCTGGTTTATTCTGGTTCCGCCCGCCAACTGAGAAAAATGGTTCACACTATTCAAAAAGTTAGATCAGAAAAACGTGAGCTGCTCACACAACCCAAAGATATTAACGAAAGATTCCTAAAATTCTATCAAAATCTATATGCATCAAAAACATCAGCCGACTCGGCAAAGATCTAGAACTTTCTTGACAATTGCAATCTTCCATCACTTAATGAGGAGAAACAAGAAGAATTAGGTGCTAAGATTACAATAAAAGATATTGAAGAGACCATTAAATCACTGAATAGTGCGAAAACACCAGGTCCAGGTGGTTCAGTAATGAATTCTATAAAAAAATTCAATGATTTAATTTCCCCACGCCTACGAGCCCTTTATATACATGCTTTTAAAGAACAGACCTTACCACAAACCCTTGCCGAATCAACTATTACATTGATACCTAAAAAAAATAAAATCTTGAAGAGTCTGGATCATACAGAGCAATCGCTCTTCTAAATACAGATCAGAAAATATTAGCTAAGACTTTGGCAAGACGACTAAGTTTGTACATTAGTAAATTAATACATCCAGACCAAACTGCGTTATACCTAAGCGACATTCGTTTTATAATTTGAGACGCCTGTTTAATATAATGTATTCACACAGAATGTTAAATAAAGACTTAACAATTATTTCTTTAGATGCAGAAAAAGCATTTGACCAAGTAGAATGGGCCTATCTCTTTACATTGTTGGAAAAATTCCAACTAGAAGAAAATGTTATTTCATAGATAAAGCTATTATATAATAACCCAACCGTCAGAATATTGACTAATCAAATTCTGTCACCTAAATTTCAATTATCTAGGGGTAATAGACAAGGATGTGCCCTTTCACCAATGCTATTTGCCTTAGCCATAGAACCCTTAGCAGAAATCATAAGAGTACATCCGGGCATTCACGGATACAATACTAAACATACCAATAATAAGATTTTGTTATATGCAGACGATGTACATACCAATTCTCAAGTCAGTATCCCAAATATATGAAACCTTACAGAACAATTTGGTTCCTTTTCTGGGTATAGAATAAACTGGAATAAAAGTGAAGTTATGCCAATAAAAGCTCAAGACCCTTTACATCTCCAAAAATTCCCTTTCAGAATTGTTACTGAAAAATTTCAATACCTTGGAGTCTATGTGATTAGAAAATACACCTCTATTTCAAACAAATTTCCCACCATTAATTACTAAATTAAATGCCCTCATTCAATTTTGGAAAACACTGCCTATTTCACCTATAGGTAGAGTAAATGTCATAAAGATGATTTTCCTTCCACAACTATATCTATTTCAATCAATACTGATTTATCTACCTAAAAGTTAAAAAAAAAAACTTGATTCTGTTTTCATTTGGGACTATAAAACCCATAGAATACACAAACAACATTTATGTAAAACTAAAGAAAACGGAGGTTGAGCACTTTCTATTACCGGGCAACTAATATTAAAAACGTAATCTACTGGATGGACGATACATATCAACAGGTGAACTGGTTAAAAATGGAGAGGGAAGATTGTTTGCCTTTTAATATAGGCGCGATTCTTCTTTCTCCAAGACATCTGAATAAATCAACGTATGAGCAAAATCCGATAATTCATAGCACCCTACGCATTTGGAAACAGTTGAAATCAAACCTGAAACTGAGAAATGTCTCTCTCCTTTTACCTATCGCTAATTATCCCTCATTGAAACCATCTAATTTAGATAAGGAGTTTGGACAATGGAAAAATTCAGGAATTAAAACGGTGGGAGATCTTTACGAGAAGGGAATTTTCCTCTCGTTTCATGAATTACAGGAGAAATATCATTTGAAAGCAAGTAATTTTTTTTAGATATCTTCAAATCAGAGTATGTGAAAACATATACACAAGACTGTCACTTTATGGGTCCAGATATACTAGATAAATACATGAATAGACAGGTTGATACAAGCAAGTTAATATCCTACATTTACAATACTCTTGTATTTGCACATATCCCATCTTCTGGGATGCATAGGCGAGCATGGGAAGATGAATTGGGTTTACTAATCTCAAAGGCTAGTTGGGAGGAAAGCCTTCTATACATACACTACTGCTCTCTCAATGTTCGGCACTCCCTGATACAATTTAAAATACTGCATAGACTCTACTACTCAAAGACCAAAGACAAGGTCTGCCCAAATGTCTCTCCTATTTATGATAAATGTCTCCTCCAAGAATCAACTATAACCCATTCCTTCGCCATCTGTATAAAGTTACAAAACTTCTGGAGGGGAATATTTGATATCTTCTCCAAAATACTTAAAATTAAATTGGAACCAGATATAAAACTGATCACTTTAGGTATGTCAGAGGCCTGCTCTAAATGAACGATATTCCAAAGAAGTTTCCTCAATTACAGCCTAATAACGGCAAAAATATTAATACTCAAATTTTGGAAACAGACTACAGTCCCTACAGTGAAGATGTGGATTACTGATATGTCCGAGACACTGCATTTGGAAAACATTAGGCTTGTCTTGGTGGAAAAAGCAGATCAATTGCTTAAAACATGGTTCCTTTACAGAATTTTTGCAACAACAGAATAGTTAAACAAAACTTAAATCAGATGCCAGGGATGGATGGGGGAGGGGGGGGGGGGGGAAGAAAGGTACATCTCCATCTTTTTTTTTCGTGTTTATTTTATTTTCTCTTGCACTGCTTTGGTAGCTTAGGGGTCTTTTTCTTGCTTTCTCTTATTTCTCGTTCTTCATTCTCTTCTTTTTTCTCATTCTTCTTTTTTTTTGATTTAGGTTCTAACGATAAAAATGAAGCTGTACAATAATTGTATAACCGTTATGTTGATCACCTTAACCCTGTACAATCGCTTCTAATAAAATAAATTCAAAAAAATGTTACATATATATATATATTCCTTTTAGGGCGTTTCTCAAAATATGATTTAAAGGAATTTAGATTAATCACACAGCAGGATCAATTATATTCAATGTACATTTACCTATTTTACTTTGCGATGTTCGAGCATTCCTACTGAAGAATCACAGGAGTAAGTTCAGAAATACATAGATATACATGGATGAATGCGAATTATGTCCATAAATTGACTGGACATTTTTATTTTCCCCCAGTTAAGTATACAATTACTTATATTAGTTTGAAATTAAACTTCATTAGGATTCAAATTGAGTTTTTCCAAAATTCTTTATTTAAGCATTGGCATTAATGAAAGGTGAAAGTCTGCACTCTGTGTGTACATGCTCTACTGATTTTATAGCCCTTTCATAAACAAGAAAAGATAAAAAGGAATAATGTGGCAGATGAGAAGAAGCTGGCAACTTTGCTTTATCTACTGAAGATAAAAGAGTTCTCATCACTTGCAGATCTTTTGAACGTGAAATAACAACATGGTTTCATTGCAATCTCGGAGTGGCGGCGCGGCTCTGGCTGCAGTGGCTTACCGGCAGTCCCGTTGTTTTGTGTTTTTTATGTTGTTTATTTTGTTTTGGTTAGTCTAGTTTTTTGGTTTTAGTTTGTGTTTTTGGGGGGGGGGGGGGGGGGTTGAAACGGGGTTTGCAGTCTCTCCCTGCGGGGGAATACGACCTTTTTGTCGTATTCCCCTTCTCTGCCTCCGTCTGTGCTGAGGCCTAATGGAGCTGACGACCTCGAGGCTCCGGAGGCAGAGCACCGTCAGGACTCGCCCTGAGCTCGCTCCCGTGAGGGTGGTCCGGCTCAGGGCTGGAAGAGGTTGGGACGCTCCCGTGAGGGCGGCCAGTCCGAGGGTGGAACGAGGTTCCCGTCGGAGCGGCCGAGCTCGGGAAGATGCGGCGCTGGCAGCCCGAGGGAGGTTCGGCATCCAAGTCGGGGCAGCTCAGCCCGGTGAAGAAGCGACGACGCCCAAGTCGGGGCGGCCCAGTCCGGGGGAGAAGCGACGCCCAAGTCGGGGCGGCCCGGTCCGGGGGAGGTTCGGCGCCCAAGTCGGGGCGGCCCAGCCCGAGGCTGAAGACGGCGCAGTACTCACGTGAGGATGGCTGGGACGGTGTTCTGGCGGTGGTGGCCTGAGTCCGGGGTTCGGCCGCGGGCCAGCGGCTGCGTCTGCAGAACTGGTGGGCGGCAGCTTCAACCACCCCGGGCCGCGGTTTTTGAGCCGCGGGACTGTTTTTAACATCGCAGAGGGAGAAGAGGAGGGAAGAGACTGCAGACCTAAGACTTTTGCCTCCATCACAGTGAGGAGATGCTGGGTGGACTCACTGTAGTGGATGTTAATATGTGTTTATTGTTGTTTTATTGTATTGTATTATATGTATGACTGCTGCAATTTCGTTCAGACTTCGGTCTGAATGACAATAAAAGGCTATCTATCTATCTAATCTGCAGTTCTTTTTATGTTTTCATAGTCAAGTTTCAACTGTTCTTAGAGAAGGTTTGCATTTGGCAAGTAACATTTTTAAACATGCACAATAATTTTTAATGCTATATTTAATACTTCCTTTGGTTTAATAGTTCTGTAGAGTCCCAGATCTGACAACAATATTTTGTGAAGAAAGCTCCCCTCCTCACTGAAATAAATAGGAGCTCCTGGTGCATTATAGCCTTCTGCCTCTGGTAGAATTCTCAGGCATAGGGTAAGCAAAAGAACTGGGTTCAGAGATAGCAAGATTGAACTCACAGTTTCAGGTCATTCACATTGATTTGGTACTATAACTCCCATCTTGAGCACCACATTCCAGCCTAGGTCCTCCCCAACTTTATCATATTGAACATTAAACCGCACAATGGATCAATCAGGCAACAGAGAAACTGTTAGTAATCTCAAATTGTGGAATAGTCAGTCCCCCCCCCCCCCCCCCCCTCATCTGGCAGTGATCATTCTATCCAATTCTGATTTCTCAATTCGATCCAATTCTTTGAGTTGGTTAAAGTTTCAATAGGAACAACTTGTCAGCGGCTCGCGTTAATTTTTGCTGACTTTAAGACTCCTGTGCAAATCAATTGATTCCATGTTTGGGTGGATCAAGAGGCCTTCCTTAAGGCTTGACTATGACTGGAAGAACAAAGAAAGGGTACAAGTGCAAAGGCAATTGCTAAAGGTGAGGAGTAATAGATGGGCACTGACTTATCAAAGGCCCATATCTTTCAAAGGGAAACCATTTTACTAGTTTAACTTTGGGGGTGAGCAATTAGCAGAATCGTCAAAACATTGCAGCTGTGACTGCAAATTCAGAGCTAGGTAAATATTGTGTTGCCTGGCAAAGCACCGCGGTTAACACATTCTATATGTGTGGTTCCTTTCTAGTTGCCATTTGAAGATACACATGCAATATCTCTTGTTTATGATTTAATGCTCCATGAGGGGATCACTGAGCTTTAAAGAGATGGCCAAGGAAATTGTTGAGGGCAGGAAAGTAGGAGCTGCCCATATGGACTTTAGCAAGGCTTTTGTCAACAATGAGCTAGCCAATTGGATAAAAGATTTGCTTGATGGCAGGAAGCTGCAGGTGACAGTGGAGGATTGCTTTCAGATTGGAGAACTGTGACCAGTGGTGTGCCACATGGATCAAATTTAGGTCCCTTTTGTTGGTCATCTACATTCATGATTTGGATAAGAATCTAGATGGCATGATTAGTAACTTTGCAGTTGACACCAATATTCGCGTTGTGGATAGTGGAGGTTTGTCTAAGTTTACAACAGGATCTAGGTCAACTAAGAAATGGGGAAAGAAATGGCAGACGGATTTTAACAGTAGAGTCATTGAGTGATACAGTGTGAAAATAGGCCCTTCGGCCCAACTTGCCCACACCGGCCAACAATGTTCCAGCTACACTAGTCCCACTTGCCTGCGCTTAGTCCATATCCCTCCAAACCTGTTCTATCCATGTACATGTCTAAATGTTTCTTAAATGATGGGATAGTCCCAGCCTCAACTACCTCCTCTGGCAGCTTGTTCCATACACCCACCACCCTTTGTGTGAAAAAGTTACCCCTCGGATTCTTATTCAATGTTTTCCCCTTCACCTTGTACCTATGTTCTCGATTTCCCTACTCCGCGCAAAAGACTCTGTACATCTACCCGATCTATTCCTCACATGATTTTGTATACCTCCATAAGATCATCCCTCATCCTCCTGCGCTCCATGGAATAGAGACACAGCCTACTCAACCTCTCCCTATAGCTCACACCCTCTAGTCCTGGCAACATCCTCGTAAATCTTTTCTGAACCTTTTCAAGCTTGACAATATCTTTCCTTTAACATGGTGCCCAGAACTGAACACAATATTCTAAATGCAGTCTCACCAATACAACTACAACATGACCTCCCAACTTCCATACTCAATACTCTGATTGATGAAGGCCAGAGTGCCTAAAGCCTTTTTAACTACCTTCTCCGCGTGCAACTCGACCTTCAAGGAACCATGCACCCATACGCCTAGATCCCTCTGCTCTACAACACTACCCAGGGGCCTACCATTTACTGTGTAGGCCCCTGAAGAGCGTTTTAGAACAGAAAGACCTAGGGGTACAAGTTCATGGTTCCCTGAACTTGGTAACACGGGCAGAATGGTGAAGTAGGCATTTGGAATGCCAGCTGTCACCGAGTACCATAGTCGGAACGTTATGTTACAATTATACAAAGTGTCGCTTAGGCCGCACTTAGAATGTTGCGCGCAGTTCTGGTTGCTACAATAAATTACTCAGCTGGAGAAGGTGCAGATCAGATTCACAAGAATGTTGCTTGGATTGAAGGGATTCAGTTAAAGAGATGTTACATAGGCTGGTATGTTTTTCCTAGAGCAAATGCGGCTAAGTGACAACATGATAGAGAATATAAAATTATAATTGGCATAGACAGCTGGAGTCTGTTTCACATGGTTGGAGTTTATATAACTAAAGTGCATAGGTTTATGATAAGTGGAAGGAAGTTTAAAGGGGTAAATATTTCACATTAAGAGTAGCTGGTGTCTGGAATGTGCCGACAAAGGTGGTGATGAAGTGCAGTAACAACATTTAAGAAGCACCTGGACATGTACTTCAATGAGTAAGACATAGAAAAAAAAGAATAAATTCAGGTAAATGGGATTAATATAGATTGGCATGATGGTTGACATGGATACATCGGATTGAAGGGCCTGATCCTAAGTTGTACAACTCTGACTCTAAAGTAGGTCAGATGACCATAGGGCTTAGTGAAAGAGATAAGATTTAGAATATTCTAAATACCAGAATACTCGAGTTAGGCTGTGTCAATGTGTTATTTAGATTTATTTAAAAAATAATCAAATTGCCTAATTTTTGTTAGAGAAATTTTCAAGGACAGTGGCTACTGCCGAGGTTGTCTGAAAGAACAAGTCAATAAATAATCCAGCTGGCTCACAGCATGATGAACATCTGTTGCTCTCATTCATATGAAAGAGAAAGCAAGCTAACTAGCTCACATTGTTTTTTTTAAATCCAGCACCTTCCAATTCAGAGATTAAGGCAGTAATCCAGAATGAATACATCAACAAGTATTGGCATGAGCTTTAGGAAGAGATTCAGATCTGCATTAACAGATGGTACCTTATTGAAACTATAATTGGATCAAGGGAACACTTAACCCAACTTAATAATGGACTCCAACTCTGAAAGCAAAACATGTTCCATTCTGACTGATGCACAACAACTTCTTGGCTGACGAATTGAACTTTACAACGTATCCATCCTAAGGGATGCCATTATCCCGCTTTCAATGATGAAGGACTGGCCAATAACCAAATCTCAAAAGATGCAGCAATATATATCAAAGTGTGTTTGGTGAAGCAGAAGGGAAACATCAGCTCTTAAAGTAATGACAAGTTTATGGGCACTATCCATCCATTTTTTTAATATAACTGCTGAGAAGAAAGCCTTTTTACACCTTTGAAAGACGTAAAGGTAGTAGATAGTGAAGTAAGTTTTACAACGTGAGCAAAGATCCAAGGAGTAGAGCTTAAGCCTGGGTGCATATTGTAGGATGCCCCTGCACATGATTTGGCTCCTCTTAATGTTTGCACTTCAGATAAATAGAGGGCAACAAAGGAAATTACAGACTTAACCCATTACACATCGTCGACAATTTTCCTTAACATTATTTCACATTGAAACTGCATTTCATTTAAATGAAAGCGCAGTGCAGTGCAACTGAATTTGCAGCAAGATGGAAGCAAAGAATGATTGAAGGAAAGAGTAGAAAGCAGTGGTCTGGAATCTCCTTTTTAAAAAAAGCTGACATTTTTCTGTTTTCCAGTATTGACTGCTTTGCACCAAGATACAACTGTACTGATTCTGACAAACTTTTATTTTATAGTAATCTTAAAATGAATTACAGTCAGCTTATCCAATTCACTAGGTACCCAAGGGTGTTCTCTCTCTCTCAATTCATTAATTCAAATAGTAAAAAATCTGCCAGCCCTTCAACCAACTAAAAAGTTCAGATTTCAAAGAATGTGCTTTAACCTATTTCCCCACTGCTTGAGGTAGTGTAGGAAATACAAGGAAATTGATAAAAATCATTCATGTCAAATGAATATCCAGGGGCAGCTCCTGACCAATACCATTTCTTGTTCACGGTTTTTTAAGGCAGACAAGAGTGTAATTAAATTTGCTGCTCATGTCATTCATACTGCAGTACAGGGGCATTTTTGCAATGATCTACCAGCATGTCTTCCCATGACTGCCAGTACCTTTTCTTCTCCGAGGACAAGATCCTCATCAGCTCCTATTGAGAACACCACCCCAGATAATTCACTTTGGTCAGTGACCATCGCCATAACATGAAAAAGCAGACCCAGGCTCCGGAATAACAGGAGGCACATTAGAATGTTCTAGCTACCTTCATCTCAAAACATTTTTGATCAGGACTGAATAATGCTTAGTGAGAGTAACACTGACCTTGTAACCATTTCAAAGCATAGATTTAACCACCATAGGCTCACTGCCTAACCAGCCGTCAAGACAAGATTGATGGGTCAGAGGGCCCTGTGCAGAGCAAAGCTACACCAACTAACTAACGGGCAGACCTCTTTTGGGGAATATTCCTCAGAACATGCTGGGGGAAACAGTGTGAACCTAATGGCAGCTGCAACAGAGGTCCAAGAGCTAAATCATGAAAATACCACCACCGGTATTTTTACAGTGGTTAGAGACGGGTTAACTGCTGGTAAATACTGTGGAAAAACAGGACAGAAAGCAGCAGGCTTGCCCGTGAAGCCAAGATACCATTGTATGTTAGTTGGGAGGATTCCTGATGATCCAAAGGAGCTGTGCCAAATCTAATTGTACCAAATTCCAAATTTAGTACTATTAGAGTAAACAGAGATGTTTATGAACATTTCCAAGATCTAGGAGTACAGGTACATAGTTCCTTGAAAGTGGTGTCACAAGTAGACAATGGGTGGTCAAGAAAGCTCTCAGCACATTGATCTTCATCAGTCAGAGTATTGAGTTGAGTATTGAGTATAGAGTGGGAGGTCATGTTATAGCTGTACAAGACATTTGTGAGGCCACATTTGGAGTATTGTGTTCAGCTTTGGTCACCCTGTTATAAGAACGACGTTGTTAAACTGGAAAGGGTGCAGAAAAGATTAACAAGGAATTTGCCAGGACTCAAGGGCCTGAGATATAGGAAGAGGTTGAGCAGGCTAGGACTTTATTTCTTGGAATGCAAATGGATGAGGGGGTTATCATATAGAGGTGTACAGTTATTTACCCAGTGTTGGGGAAATTGAGAACATTGGTTTAAAGTGAGGGGGGTAAGATTTAATGAGGGGCAACTTCTTTTTTTTTAACCCAAGGGGTGGTAGGTTTATGGAACGAGCAGTCGGAGAAGGTAGCTGAGACCGGTGCTATTACAATGTTTAAGAAATATTTAGATAGGTACATGGATAGGATAGGTTTAGAGGGATATGGGCCAAATGCAGGTAGATGGGACTAGTGTAGATAGGGCATGTTGGTCGGCATGGGCAAGATGCCAAAGGGCCTGTTTCCTGCTATAAGACAATATATTTCTCTATTTCAATTAATGTAGGTGCCAGAGTTATTTAATGTAGCTAGATTGTAAATAATTGAATATGACCCATGTATTGCAAAATGCAATTTTGAGTCTATTCATACTAATGGTCTATTGTTTTAGATTTCTTGTACATCCTGTTTCTTATTATTAATTTTACGGAAGTGTAATCATGATTCTATTGCTTCAGTTATTATGTAAACACATGCCTTAGTTAGATGCAGAAACCATGCAAAGGAATTAATGCTGCATCAAAAATAAAAGACTAGTTCTATTAACTTGCTATTTGCAAAATAGAAAAATTAAACCAGAAAGGAATTAGGTTGCACCAAATCACAAATTCTGTCCTTTAAATCGGAACTCAAAACATATTTCCCAACACATGGTTATAAAAGACATAAGTACCCCCAAGTCTTTCCCAGAGAGCTGAGAGAACAGTCCTTCTCATAACCTTTGATAAATAAGCCTTATGCATGCTCAAAGGGAATAGGAGTGGCACAAATGTTCTAGTCCAAGATAAATTTGCATGGTACCATTATTATCCAGAACCTGACAGAACTATTAGCCATATAATCTCGAGATCCTGCCTGTTAACATCCGATAAATGGCCCCCCCTTTTTTTTTCTTTTTTTTTTATTATAAATAATTGAGCTTTGTTTAAAAACACTCCATTGTTCAACATTTTACGAATCAAAAAAAAAGTTTTAAAAAAGCTTCAAATGTTAATGTAAGGTCAATGCAGTAACAAAGCAAATAACAGGGATATTGTTTTAATATGACAGATAGACAGGCACCAATTAACTAAACATTATGGCCCTTAAAAAAACCCCCAGATAAACAATCTAGGGAAATCAAAGGGAAAACAAGAAAAGCTAAAGGTTAAGAAGTTAATCAATTTATCCACTCATGAGATGAAACCAGAACAGACTTTGACAATGATTCCTGCAGCACTTTTTTTTTCAGTTCAGAGAAGGCTTTTCTACCACGTACTTCTTTTTAGGCAGCCCTTCATCAGCACAATTAGAGAAAGCCATGACATTTTATGAGCATTTCTATGAATAGAAGTGGCAGTATGCACATTATTTAACAATGCTACTTTGAAGGCACAATGGAATAGAACCCATTACGGTGCACAAATTTTGCATGGTGCAAATGCGATTTTGAGTCTAGATTAAACAATTTAAAATAGGTTCTGATAACATTTGTTTGGACAAGATCCAAACATTTGTTTAGATAGGTCCAAAAGAACAAAAATACTTATTAATGTATTACAGAACACACATTATGCAACAACAGAGTATCAAGAAGGTTTGTGCATATCCACATTTTACAACATTTTTGCCCTTAGATTTTGATGGATTAACACACTGCTCAATAATTCACGTAAAACTTCTGCTGATTATTACCAAACGACAAGGTGTTGATTTAATCTGCTGACTCTTCTCTGTACATTTAAATAGTCAATAATCTTCATCAGTCTGGTGTGCATGATGGATTTCTTCAGGACCTGGCATTGCCCTTGTGAAACTATTATTTATTTCTCATTATGAGCATTGTAAGGCAACAAAACACAGGGAGCAGCTGTACAACATTTGGCCCTTTGAGCTTCTCTGTCATTCATGGTCTTCTACGTCACCTTATTCCTATAACAGTTTCACATATAATAATTCATATGCACCTCCTCTAACCTCATCTACTGCATCTGGAGTTCCTGATGTGGCCTCCTGTACATCGGTGATACTAAACGTACTTGGTAACTGCTTTGCCAAACACTTGCGCTCGGTCTGCCAAGGCCTGTTAAGCATTTTAACACCCCTTCCCATTCCCATACTGACCTCACTGGAGGAACAGCACATCATATTTTGCTCGGGTAGCTTACAACCCATGGTGAGAACATTGAATTCTCTCATTTTAATTAACTAACCCACAAGTGCCCCTCCCCATGCCTCTTCTCCTCCAAGAGCCCTCCTTTCTTCTACCCCTCTCCCTCCCCTAAACCCCGACCGACTATGAATCAATTTTCCCCCTCCCCCTGCAGTTTCCAATGGAAACACAATTCCAAACATTTCTATCCCCGTGTTTAATAATTCACACCTCTTTATCCTTTTCTAGCTCACATCCGACTCTTCATCCCTGACCTTTGTCCAACAATCTGCCTATCAACCCTGACCCCCACACCTGTGTTAACCCATTACCGACCATGCTCTGTCCTACGCCTCTTCTCTTTGAGCTTTCTTTCCCGCCCCCAGTCTGAAGAAGGATTCCAAACCAAAACATATCCATGTTCTTCAGGGATTCTGCCTAACCTGCTAAACTACTCAAGCATTTTGTGTTTTTCTTTCCTATAATTGATTATCCCCCTAACACCCTAAAAATCTCCATTTTGAATTTGTTCATTTCATCCAAGACACAGTATAACTGCTCCTCCAGTGCAGATTCTGAAACACCATTAATATCAATAGGGTATGTTGGTGATATTTAAAACATTTTGTTTTAGAATTAGAAATAATTACAAATATTTATTTTAATGTATTTGTGCTTCAATTTATTAACTTTATATAAAATAGAAGATTTACTTCAATTTTAATAATGATTGCATGTCAATACATTCAAAAGCATTTACAATTAGTTTTAGCTATGCACCCTGGCTTGCCTTTGGCCAAGGATCATTCAAAACCATGTCAAGTCACCATCCAGATAATGGTGCTGAACTGAATGGTGAGGACCAGTAAGATAACCAGAGGGATGCAGACAATACAAGTATACAGGGATAAAAGGTTGTAATTAAGGTCAGTAGGCCTAATATGGGTCATAATACAGCTTTATAGGAATTTGCTTAGGCTGCATTTGGAGTATTGCATGCAGTTTGGAGGTTGGACAGACTTGGATTGTTTCCTCTAGAAGAGTTTGCAAGGAGACTTGATAGAAGTTTTTCAAATTATGAGAGACATAGATAGACAGTCAGAATCTTTTCCCAGGATGTAAGCAATTTTGGTCCCCCATATCTGAGGAAGGATGTGCTGGCATTGGTGAGGGCCCAGAGGAATCTTATGAGAATGATCCTAGAAATGAGTGGGTTAACATATGATTAGCGTTTGATGGCACTGGGCCTCAACTCGCTGGAGTTTAGAAAGATGAGAGGGGTCCCAATTGAAACTTAACGAATAGTGAAAGGCCTGGATAGAGTTGAAGTGGAGGATGTTTCCACTTGTGGGAGAGTCTAGGACCAAACGTCATGGCCTCAGAATTAAAGGACGTTCCTTTAGGAAGGAGATGGGAGGAATTTCTTTAGTCAGAAGGTGGTGAATCTGTGGAAATAATTGCCACAGAAGACTGAGAAGACCAAGTTAATGGATATTTTTCAGGCAGAGATAAATAGATTCTCGATTAGTATAGGCGTTAGGCTTATGGGGAGAAGGCAGGAGAATGGCGTTAAGAAGGAAAGATAAATCAGCTTTGATTGAATAGTGGTATAGAGTTGATGGGCCAAATGGCCCAATTCTGCCCCTAACACTTATGATGGCAATTCAATATGATCATGGATGATCATCCAAAATCACTACCCCATTCCTACTTTCTCCCCATACCCCTTGATTCCGTTATCCCTAAGAGCTGCATCTAACTCTCTCTTGAAAACATTCAGTGAATTGGCCTCCACTGCCATCTGTGGCAGATAATTCCATAGATTCACAACTTTCTGGATGAAAAAGTTTTTCTCTCTCTGTCCTAAACGGCCTACCCCCTATTCTTAAACTGACCCATGGTTCTGGACTACCCCAACATCCGGAACATTTTTCCTGCATCTAGTCTGTCCAATCCCTTAAGAATTTGATATGTTTCTATAAGATTCCCTCTCACCCTTCTAAATTCCAGTGAATATAAGCCCAGTTGATCCATTCTTTCATCATATTTCAGTCTCGCCATCCCTGGAATTAACTTGGTGAACCTACACTGCACTCCCTCAATAGCAAGAATGTCCTTCCTCAAATTAGGAGATAAAAACTGCACACAATACTCCAGGTAAGGTCTCACCAGAGCCCTGTACAACCACAGTTGCTCCTATACTCAAATCCTCTTGCTATGAAGGTCAACATGCCATTTGCTTTCTTCACTGCCTGTTGTACCTACATGCTTACTTTCAGTGACTGATGTACAAGGACACCCATGTCTCGTTGCACCTCTCCTTTTCCTAATCTGACACCATTCAGATAATAATCTGCTTTCTTGTTCTTGCCACCAAAGTGGATAACCTCACATTTATCCACATTATACTGCATCTGCCTTGCATCTGCCCACTCACCCAACCTATCCAAGTCACCCTGCAGCCTCTTAGCATCCTCCTTGCAGCTTACACTGCCACCCAGCACTGTGTCATCTGCAAACTTGGAGGTTTAAGATGAGAGGGGCAAAGAGGCTTGATATGTTTAAGATGAGATGGGCAAAGTTTCAAGGAGATCCGTGGGGCAACTTCATACGGAGGGTGGTGAGTGCCAGGGTTGGCAGTTGTGGCAGATATTATAGTGACATTTATGAGACCACTGGATAGGCATATGGATATGCAGGAAATGGAGGGATATGGATTATATGCAGGTAGATAAGTGATTGAATTTGTATCATGTTTGGCACAAACACTATGGGCCGAAAGGCCTATTCTTGTGTTGTACTGTTCTATGTTTGAAGAATGTTCATGATTAAAAATGGCTTTGCATATACCTAGTTAATAACATTACAAAATAATATTTAGTGCACAAATCATTACGGTTATGATGAAAAAAAAATGCTATGAATAAATTCAACTATTATTTATTATAAATCAATGGCTCATTATTGGACCAGTTGCTTAGAATACAGTCAGGGTAGGTACAGTGCCAATAATAACTCTTCTAGCAATGTTAAATTGACAGAACCTATTTTGATAAATCAAATAAAATCTTCATCCTCAAACTGCCAGAATCGAGTTTTAAATGACTTTGTATCACTACGTATTAATTTCTATAAGAAAACCCCATTCCAGTGCACGATAAATCTCATGCGAGTTGGTTAGCTGCATTGGAGCAGAACTGTGCAGTGAGCACCAGAGGCTTTGGATATCAGCAGTAGAAAATCATGGAAATTAAACATACATTTTAAATTGGTTAAAGTAAATTTATTTAGTTTACTTTGGAACACATTAAATTCTTCATGGATCCGTTGAGTAAATCGACAGGGTGAAAGTGTTTTTTTCTGTGCATATTGTTGTGCTATTCAGATTATTGCATGCAGAATGGCAAAGGATATTTCTGTACAACATAATTTAATAGAAGTAATTTTAACTAAATCAAGGGAGATACATTCTCTCTGATTACAATTCAAACGTGTTCAGTATTTCATGACTGTGATTTGATTCATACACTAATAACAGCTGATCCCACAAACCGTATAAAATAATTAAGAATAGAAATTACATTTTAATGCAGGCATGCACTCACCACTGAATATTACTGCCTATTCCCTTAGGTGCCACTATCCCTTTTAATGCCCTTTTATGCAGGAACATTATGCTGAATCCTTACAAACCTTGGTCTGGCATCAACTATTGCATTAATTTCCAGTCACCACATTATAAGAGGATGTGAAAGCATTAAAAAGGGCCTAGAAAAGATTTACAGGAATCTTGAAATCATGGAATGAGGCATCACAGTTGCAATGGTTGAATTGAGAGGCAGGGACCTTTTACATTCTGAGCGGTGATCTGATCTTAGTGTATAAAATGATGAGAGGCCTGGACAGTTACAGCTGTAAGAAGCCATTTCCTTTGATGGAGGGTTTGAGGAATAAAGGTCACAAATATCAAGGGGAGGCAAATTGAGAGTGTCATGAAAATAAACTTAAAAACAAAAAAAATACAGCCTATATTTGAAATTTGCTATCACAGCTTACAGATGTAGTAAAGGCAGGCTCCAGTGTGGCAATCACAGGGGGGAATCACAGGAGAATAGCACAATATGATTGAGAGGAAAAAAACTAGGCTACGGAGAGAAGACCAGAGAATGGAACACCCCACGCAGACATAATGGGCCAAATGGCCTCCTTCTATACTTTAGCTATATACAATTCAACCCACCAGCAAAGTAAGAACATAGAACTTAATGATCATTCCCTTAATAAGATTAGCATTGAAATACAAAGAGTGAATCAATTAACTTTATTATTATCACTCTATATATTGCCTACTACTTTTGCATTATTCCACCACTACCCAGGATTGAACACTGGAAAGTTGATATTTATAGTTCGGTCCTCAATTAAAATCATTATCAATGATAATTATGCTATATTTTCATGATCCATGCTGTTACCATTTGGATGGTGAAATGGCAGTGATGCAATTTTAATCCTGTTTTAAAATCCTTAAAGTTTTTTGTAAGACTTGATAGTTGCATTGAAAACTATACTAATTTAAGATCGCTCCTTCACCACATGCTTACCCAAACAGATGCTGCTTGAATCTCTTGGATTTCCTCCAACAGTTTATTTTTTTGCTCCAGATTTCAACATCTGCAGTCTCGTGTCTCTATTTCAATGGGAAGTTAATTTATATTTGTAGATGTGGAGCATAAAAAGAGTCAAAGCTTCCATTGCAGCACAAAAAATGCGGGTTCTTGAGCTCCAGTATTCAGCTGCTGTGTCTGATACTCCATAAGTATGTGAATGGATGTGTCCTGCACCCCACAATAATAGGATCCTTGCTTGATGCCAAGTCTCATAGTGCCAGAGGGCCAAGTCAGTGCCAGAATCTGTTAATAAAGATTTTCTGAGACGCAAATTACTTTGTTGCCAATACCAACTGTACCTTTACCCAAGGTATCCACATGAGAAAACGCAAACTAAAATCATCCCCTTCACAAAGTTACCCCTTAATCCTCCATACCACTGCCCAGGCTGCTGATAATCCATGCCCATGTCCTATCATGTGTAGTTCCTGTCTCTATGCTATACCTCAAGTGTCAGCACAAACATAGTGCAACAATTCTGAACAGAATGGTATCCTTGTCCTGCCCAGGCTGCAGTTTTAGGTGTCAGAAATAAAACACTGCCACTGCCACTGCCTCTGTTTTTATACCAACTAGTCCTGATGGAGGTAAAGAAGCGTTTCAATGAGTGTTGTGCAATCTGTCTGGATGCCGACGTTCTTGGTTCACTAGCTGGCACTGTGCTTACGCTGCAAGATATGGATGATTACACATTTGCAAGGTCAGGGAATTGTGATGGATGGATGCTTGCGTGCGAGTCCTAATTCATAGTTTAGTGTTGAGTGGTGAATTAAAGAACTACTGGTGCAATTGGAAGAATGTGGTATTTGAAAATGGATTTAATGATCTTAATCACTTATGCGAGGTCACTGAACATCTTGTAACATTCCAACCAAGAGCCACACTCCAGGCAATATCCTCCACCGCTCCCTGATGTTCCTGCCCACTGTGTCTCGATTGCTCCAGGACTTCTACAGGCACAGAACACATCCTCTTTTCCACTGTTTTAAAATGCAGTCTAACCTTTGTTGGGACATGCCTACGGATTCCAGCTGATGCATTCAGCCAATATATGGTGCAATTAATACAAGCTGGATTCAGAATAGCAGATATTCTCCAGAGATGCTGCCTGTCCGCTGAGTTACTCCAGCATTTTGTGCCTATTTCAGACGAGCAGGTAGCATTAAGTAGGCTTTTGAACTGCATTCCTTGAATATACAAATTCTGCAAACACAGGTTAATCTTTGCAAATGTTTGCAGGAACTTGGAAATAGAAGATTACAGTTTACATAAAATATTCAAATGAGGGTCAAAATCATTTTCTGTATACACCGCATTCCTTGCACATACAAGGGCAAATTTAGAATGTCAAGTAATTTCAAAAGATGGATGTTACAGGGAATCAGTTGACAAATTTTCCAATCGAAAAAGACAACATCGGCACAGGAACACAGGGCGAAGTATCAGCATATGACCCTGCAGGAATATACTGTCAGAACAGGTCAGTGCAAACCTATAGACTCACATCAGCTTAATGCGAGTGAAATGCAATGTGATCTGGGAAAACGTCTGAGCAAGCACGGCTGCAAATTTAAAAAATAAGACACTATATCAAAACTAATCAACTGGATCAATTTAAACCACGCTTTCAGGAACTTCAATATAATATTCAATCATTAAAATGCATTGTTTCCAGTACTGATGCTTCCGATTTGAAAATAGCAATTTTCACTTGTTTCCACATAAAATAAAATTCCACATGACATAAAATATTAAGACATGGACTTGTGCATGAATCTACAATTCCCTGGACCCACTGAAGAAAAATAAATTGTCAGCCGAGAGAAAATAAAACTTTAAAAAGCTGTGCCTTACCGAACCAGCCAGCGGTGCAGTCCAACATCAAACTCCCTGAAAAGGGAAAAGCAAGAATTCAGATAAATTTACAGTACAACAAACTTCAAGAATCACTCTGGAGATATTTTACTATACTATTCAAGCTTCTGTAGTTCTCTTAAATTTTTAAGAATGGAAATATCGCACCAGAACTACAGTGGTGATACAGGCCTCTAACAGGAATTACTTGCTTATCCATGTGGATGTCCCGGAATGTAACGCACTTAAGCCTGCATGGCAAAAAACTCCAATGTAATGTTAAAAAAATATCTAGAAAAATAATTGACTCCACTCTGCCCTTTTCACCTTCCCTTCACCATGAATATACAGCTCCATTATTGCAGAGACTAGCAAACGGATACCTTGCAGAGGCATAATTGGAAACTATGTAGGAGATACATCAGGAAGGGAGGACAAGGGATAGAGGCAGACTTGGGGGCTGATAGAGATGGGGCAGGGAAATGGGAGAGACAGAGTGATGGGATAGGCGGGTTAAATGGCTGAATGGGGAGAACAGTAGAGTGGAGGGATTGGGAAAAGACAGAACAGGTGGGTAGAGATGATGCAGAGCAAGAGGGAAGTGTAAAAAGGTGGGTGGGGCAGGATAGGGAAGTAGGTGCCAGAGAAAATGCAGACCAGCATAATTGGAGAGGCAAATGCATTTAATTTAATTATTTCCCATATGGCATGGAGTGGGAATAATCACATTTGCATGAAAGCATACATGTGAACATGTACACTATCTTCTTTGGCATTCAGAGGATTCTACTTACACAGCTTCTTCTGACATTAGTGGCCAGAAAGAAAAAAACTTTGAAGCAGCAAAACAGAAGTTTACACAGAAGGCTGCCGACCACTTAACTGGAGAACATTGCCTCTGAAAGGCACCTCAAATTTCATCAGAGGAAGGCACAGCCACAATTGCATAATGAACAAGCAATCAGGATATAATTTGTATAAGGGTTGCTGATCAAAGGAACTGCAGCTGTGTTGAGCTATTTGCAGTTCACCTGTGCTGGGTGAGTCAGGCAACTGACCATTGACTAGCATGGGGCAGTTCGGAAACCAGTGTAACAACAGGAGATTAGTCTTGCTTTGCTGATGGAATTAACAATGCTTTCTGTCAAATCAATTAAAAAAAGATTTATGGGATTAAATGGAATGAAACCAATTTAAATTGACCAATGCATAAATTGTCCTTTTATAAGCAAAGCCTTTATACCCATCAATGAAGTAATGTATGTTGAATTACTACTCACGAGCAAGGAAACATTCATTTTTACGATCAAAATCCTCTCTTAGGAAAACACTAAATTTCTATTGATTTCAAAAGGACATGCATTTCTACATCCAGAGTATTGAAAGAGATTAGTTATGGTTAGATCAATTATAAGTTGCTCTCATTATTATCTTCCAACATGGTTCTTGTATATTGGAGAAGAAGTGCAATCCTTTTTAAAAAAGGAAGAGAGAATAGTGAATGACCAATCTATTAGTCTTACATTTGTGTTTGGGAAAATGCTGCAATCATTCATAAAGTGCATGATTACACTACTTCTTAGTACAGTGATTGAAAAATTACCTTTGAGTGATTTATCAGAGTTCTTTGAGGATGCATCGTTGAGTTGGTTACTTTAATTTAGTTTTAGTTTAGAGATATAGCGTGGAAACAGGCCCTTCAGCCCACAGTGACCATGCTGACCATTGATCACCCATTCACACAATTTCTATGTTATCTAATTTGCACATTTACTCCTTACACACGAGGGGCAATTTGACAGACGCCAAATAAGCTACAAACCTGCATGTCTTCGGGATGAGAGAGGAACCCTGAGCACCCGGAGGAAACACAGGCAGTCACAGGAAGAACATGCAAACTCCACACAGGAACCCGAGGTCATGATCAAACCCAGGTCTCTGATGCCGTGAGACATCTACAAGCTCTGCCACTGTGCCCCCATTGAGTAAATGAGAGGAAATCCTGTAGGCCTGATGTATTAGGCTTTCAATAAGATTCCAGTAGGAATAGAATCATAGAATCACACAGCATGGATATAGGCCCCATGGACCAGTACTGACCAAGATGCCCATCAATACTAGTCCATTTGTATTGCTTTTGGCCCATATCCCTCTCAAGTTATCCATGTACCTGTCCAAATATCTTTTAAATGTTGTTATAGTACCTGCCATCAACACTTCTTCCGGCAGCTCAGTGCATGTACGTAGCACCCTATGTGTGAACATATTGCTCCTCGGGTCACTATTTTAAACCTATGCCATCTTGTTCTTTCTTCCTCAATATTGGGGAAAAGAATATGGATTCACTCTATCTACGACCCTCATAATTTCAGATCACCCCTCAGCCTCCTATGCTCCAAGAAAAAGTCCCAGGCTTCCCCACCTCTCTCTGAAACTTGGTCCTTCAAGTCCTGGCAATTTCATCATAAATTATTTTTGCACTCTTTCCAGCTTAATGGCAACCTTTCTAAAGCAGGATGAACAAAACGAAGCATAATAATCCCAACGTTGTCTCACTCATGCCTTGTACAACTGCAACATAACGTCCTGACTTTTGGTTTCAATCCCCTTACTGATGAAGGCCTGAGTGCCGTGAGCTTTTTTCATCATCGTGTTCACCTGTGACACCACTTCCAGGGAACTATGTATTTGAGTTTGTACTATGTATTGGGTGAAAAGTTAGAATACATAGAATTAGGGGAAATGCACTGGCAAAGATCATGACTTAGTTACATGACTTCATGACTGTCTTATGAAGAAAGACTGGATAGACTTGGTTTATACTCTCTAGAATTTAGGAGATTGAGAGGGGATCTTATAGAAACTTACAAAATTCTTAAGGGGTTGGACAGGCTAGATGCAGGAAGATTGTTCCCGATGTTGGGGAAGTCCAGGACAAGGGGTCACAGCTTAAAGATAAGGGGGAAATCCTTTAAAACCGAGATGAGGAGAACTTTTTTTCACACAGAGAGTGGTGAATCTCTGGAACTCTCTGCCACAGAGGGTAGTTGAGGCCAGTTCATTGGCTATATTTAAGCGGGAGTTAGATGTGGCCCTTGTGGCCAAGGGGATCAGAGGGTATGGATAGAAGGCAGGTACGGGATACTGAGTTGACGATCAGCCATTATCATATTGAATCGGCCGAATGGCCTACTCCTGCACCGAATGGCCTTCTCCGAAGGGCCGAATGGCCTACTCCTGCACCTAATTTCTATGTGTCTATGTTTCTATGTTAAAAGATTGAAAAGACAAAGACAAGGATTAAACAGATCCTTCACCTGTTGACCAGCTGTGACAGATGGCGTGCTGTAGGAACTGGGGCTCGTGCTCCAACTATTCACAATCTGTATCAACGATTTGGCTAAGGAGACCAAATGTAAGAATTCCACGTTTGTTGATGACACAAAATTAAGTGGGAATGTGGCAGAAATAAGGATACCGAAAGGTTTCAAGGGATATGGACAAGGCATCATGACAGATGAAAGACTAAGTAGAAAAAAGTGAGGTTATCCACATCTAATGAGAAAAAAATATATATATTTTTAAACAAAAAGCTGCTCAAAGGGACTTGGATATCCTTGCACACATGTCACTGTCAGCTAATAAGCGAGCACAACAGCCAGTTAAGAATGCAAATGGAATGTTGGCCTTTACTACAAGAGAATTTAAGGATACAAATAAAGATGTATTCAATACATTGAAATATTTAGGAGAAGGTTTTGTTGTCCAATGCTTTAAATTGGAAAAGCAGTTGACAATTTAGTCGAGTTCAATGGCCTGCTGAAAATTGATTAATTTCTTAACCATCACCTCTCTAATACCATAAATCACATTCATGCAATGAATTCACTTAGGAGTCTGCTGCTACAACTCAAAGATCCACACCAATACTATAAATTCTGCATTATTTGTCATGAATTCAGGCTTTTCACCACACAAAGGACAACACAAGTTTCAGAAACATTACTGAGCAGACAATGCAAAGAAAAAACGCAGTTTGTGAATATTGTCCACATCCTAATCATCTTAAGGTGTTCATCATTCTATTGTAATGATCAAGTCAAGTCAAGTTTATTTGTCACATACACATACGAGATGTGCAGTGAAATGAAAGTGGCAATGCTCGCGGACTTTTGTGCAAAAGACAAACAACAAAACAACCAAACAAATTATAAACACAATCATAACACACATATTCTTTTACATAATAAATAATAGAAGGAAAAACGTTCTGTAGAGTTAGTCCCTGGTGAGAAAGGCGTTTACAGTCTGAATAGCCTCTGGGAAGAAACTCCTTCTCAACCTCTCCGTTCTCACTGCATGGCAACGGAGGCGTTTGCCTGACCGTAGCGGCTGGAACAGTCCGTTGCAGGGGTGGAAGAGGTCTCTCATGATTTTGTTTGCTCTGGAGTTGCACCTCCTGTTGTATAGTTCCTGCAGGGGGGTGAGTGAAGTTCCCATAGTGCGTTCGGCTGAACGCACTACTCTCTGCATAGCCTTCTTGTCCTTGGCAGAGCAATTCCCGAACCAGATGGTAATGTTCCCGGACAAGATGCTTTCCACCGCCGCTGCGTAGAAGCACTGTAGGATCCTCGGAGACACTCTGAATTTCCTCAATTGCCTGAGGTGGTAAAGACGCTGCCTTGCCTTACTCACCAGTGCTGAGGCGTGTGATGACCATGTCATATCCTCAGAGATGTGGACTCCCAGATATTTAAAACAGTTCACCCTATCCACAGGATCCCCATTTATACTCAATGGAGTGTACGTCCTCGGATGATGTGCCCTCCTAAAGGCCATGATCAGCTCCTTCGTTTTTTTGATGTTCAAGAGGAGGCTGTTCTCCTGGCACCAGAGTGCTAGATCAGCCACCTCCTCCCGGTAGGCCTTCTCATCATTGTCTGAGATCAGGCCCACCACCACAGTGTCATCAGCAAACTTAATTATTGAATTGGAGCTGAACCTAGCCACACTGTCATGTGTGTACAGGGAGTACAATAGGGGGCTGAGGACGCAACCCTGGGGCGATCCTGTGCTCAGGGTGAGGGACTTCGATGTATTCCCTCCCATCTTGACTACCTGGGGCCTGGCGGTGAGAAAGTCCAGGACCCAGGCACACAGGGAGGTGTTGAGCCCCAATTCCAGTAGCTTCCCGGCCAGTCTGGTGGGGACTATCGTGTTGAAGGCTGAACTGTAGTCTATGAACGGCATCCTCACGTAGCCCCCCTTCTGGCTGCCCAGATGGGAGAGAGCGGTGTGCAAGACCTGGGAGACCGCATCGTCCGTGGATCTGTTCGGACGGTATGCAAACTGCAACGGGTCCATGTTCCGAGGGAGGAAGGCGCAGATGTGATTCTTCACCAGCCTCTCAAAGCATTTCATGACTACCAAGGTAAGAGCGAGATGAAATAGGAGGTTTAAATCAAACCATAAAGGAAATAAATATAGTCTGAGCATATGGATTCAAAGTTTCATCAAAATTATTTGCTTTCTTTTTAGATTGTAACCAACATCTCAACACCAACACTTGTCAAAAGACTGATAAGAGGATTTATCACAATAAAGTCAAACCAACTCCAAACACATCTCACAAGTGGATAAAATGATATTGGCAGTTCATTTCTTACCATTTTGAAAGCAACAAGGAATCTGATGGGAGGTTACTTACAACAATAGGCTAATATTTTATCCGTCTGGTATGCTATTGAGGTCAGAACACACTGTAAGAACATGGCTGTGTTTTATATTGCTCCAAGAACAACTAATCAATATAATTGACGTGTAGATGAAAAGCATATTCAATCCAAGCACAGAAAATAAATTATTTTACATTCGCTGAGAATTCTCAATACACTGTACTCAGACAAACATTCTTTTTTCACTAGCAATCCTCAGGATTGAGGATAACTACTTTCCAATTTAGCATAGTGGTTTAGGGAACACATGACAAAATGGAAACTGCAGCCTCTTCATAGATGGGAGAGGTGCCTGGTGGAATAGGCAGGTGGACAGTATTCCCCACTCCCTATTCCACCTCACCGCTCTGCCTTTCCCTATACATGGGCTTCTGGAGAGCAATATTATGCAAAATGCTCCATCTCCACTTTGAGCAGAAATGGGCCAGCGATTTCCAGCAATCTATGTGGATGCTGTATTTTTCCAATGAGGATTTGTATGTGAGGAGTCTGGTTGCGGGGCAGGGGAATTTTGTACTCTTCCCAAAATAGGCAACTAAGAATAAATAGGGCGTCAGTGCTCAGGATGTTGGCATGGAATTCATTGACATTCATGGAATTCAATGACATTCATTCCTTTATGCTTCCAATGAATGTACAGGATTTTTTAAGACAGTGTTGTTGCTATCCTTTCACAGGAGGAGCCCAGGTCTCATAAACATACAGTGGGCAGGGATGACCACTGCCCAATAGGCCATGAGTCTTGAGTCACGTGTAAGGTCATTATCTGCAAATTTCATATTCATCAAAATCAAAGGTTGTGCTGAAACTTTGAAGCAATGGTGAATTTCATCATCCATGTCCTCTGAGTTGGACCCTGACCACGGGTACCATCTGTATGAAGTTTGCTCGTTCTCCCCATGACCGTGTGGGTTTCCTCCGGGTGCTCGAGTCTCCTCCCACATCACGAAAGACATGCATCTGTAGACGAAGGCCTGTGGACTTCGGGAGCCACAGTCTCCAGTAGGAAGTGGCCGATTCGGAACTCCAAGCTGCTGAGAGTGTTCTTCCGACACCGGAGTTCCATCATCCGGCTAGAGGGCCTGAAACAATAGGCCGCCGTTGCGGCGACTGCAGAGGCCTCAATAGGCCCCGACCACGGGTGAAAAAGAGGAAGAGGAACCTTGTTGCCTTCCCTCACAGTGGGAAACGTTGATTCCGTGGGGGGATGTTTTTATGTTTAATGTTAAATTCTATAATGTGTTTATCTTTTTTGTGGGCTGCATAGTAACTCAAATTTCACTGCACCAATTGGTGTATGTGACAATAAATGTCCTTTGTCCTTGTCCTTTGTCCTGTAGTTTCACTATTGTCTTGAGGATATTTTCATATACTTCAGTGAATGAGTCAACAGTGGCTTGAAGTTCAGCCTTCAAATTTGAGGAGGATGATGCACAGACCTTTCCAATAAATGGAGTCAAAGTCTTTAATGAGTCTGGAAAGGGCCATTAATGCTATTTTGACCTCGACCCTGCATTTTTCTTGGAGTCGTTGCACAGCAAATATTTGTGAATCCACAATGTGATTTTTCTACTTGGCGCATCAAAGTAAATTACCTCACATTATTTTGCACCATAGTCTACCTGCCACATTCTTACCCACTCAGTCAACTGTTCACATTCCTTTGAAACCTTTTCACAGCCTTCCTCCATATTCACTCTCTCATCTTGTCAAGTGTCATCAGCAAATTTGCAAATATGACATTTAGCCCGCTCAGCCAAATCATTGATACAGATCGTGAAAAACTGAAGCATAAGCACTGATCACTGCTAGACCCACTAGCCACTGCCTGCCAGTCTGAAAATGATTTGCTTTGCCCCATTCCGTTTTCTTTTTGATAATCATTTCTCAATCCATGTCAACATATTACATCAAATTTCATGTGCTCAAACTTTATTGACCATCTTTCTGTGCAAGAACGTATCTGTGCAAGAACTTATCGAAAGTTCTTTGAAAAGCCCAATGCATCACAACCTCGAGTACTCTCGATCTTCCAGTCACATTCTCAAACAACTCCAGCAGATTAGTTTGACATGGATCTTCCTTTCCTAAATCTAGGTTCACTCTGCTCAATCCTCTCACATTTCAAGGCATTTATTTTAATTACAGCCTTATTTACAGAATTCAATGCTTTCCCTACAACTGATATTGGGCTAACAAGTCAGGTGTAATCTCTTGCCCTTCTTTCTTAAATAGAGTGTCACATTCACTATCCTTCGATTCATTGGAACAAAAACATGACAAATAAAAGACTTCAAGGCAACAACCACAATGGCATCTGTTTGGCATTTGGCAGTGATGGCATTTATCTCATCACTGGAGCAAGAGACTGCAGAGATATCTGTATCACTTGTAACATGATAGGCAGGGCCGGCCTTAGGAGGTGCGGGGCCCAATTGGGAAACATTTTCATAGAAATATAAATAAATAATTATAAATGAGTCACATGTCATGAGTAATATGACAATTCGGGGAGAGTTCCTTTCACAGTGTGTAGGGAGTCTAGCCAGGGGTAAAGTTGAAGATTTTTGAAAAATGTCCACGAGTAAAATATACTCAGGATGTAAAAATGTGATACTTTTTAACACGTAGTCATACCGTAATAGCTTGTGAGTTTACCGTAGTAGGACCTGGTGTCCTATATCACTGTTGTATGTTCATGATGGAAATAAGAATACTCTGTATATTCATTACCTTTGAATTGTAGTTTTATGTAATCCTCCCATAATTTCTGAGTTCCATTTCACAATATCTATCAGACATACAGAATGTCGCAAGGTAATATCTTGCCCAAACTCAGTTGTATCTTTCTATCTCAATAAATATCACAAAATATGCCACTGCTTCAGCCACATTATGACAAAATATAGAATGTAGGTTATTTGTTATCAGTCACCCATCCCAGAAACAACAGTACTTAAAGAAGAACATTTGTTTTACTAATTTATGAGCATGTACCATACAGATCCATATCCAACAAAATGTTGTGATAATTGCATAAAAGGTATTATTGTCTAAGAAATTTGGTGTGGAATGATAATCCATCTCAGTACTCATTTAGGCAAGTCCGAAGCTATTGATACTTTTCCCTCACCCCCAATCCCCCTCACCCGATCTTCATTGAACCTACCATTTGACCAATCTTTTACTCAGCTGCCATAACGTTTTCCTTCCTATCAAAATCTCTGTGTAACATCTGAGTCCCTATCTTCCAATTCCCACTTTGAAATAAAATACATCTTTCGACTTAAAAATTTTGCAGCAGGATCGCTATTTAAATGCAAATATATGGTATTTTATCCTAGCATCCCCCCCCCCTTCCCACCACACAAGAAGCGTAACTTGAAGCGTTTGCATTTGGAGACGTTCGATACGGACCAGGAATGAAAATTAATAGCTATGAATCGATTAACAGTGAGCTACGAGGTTAGATTGAAACACCTGTCAGAGGGCCAAGAAACAATCCTGAGTTGACGGCGTACAGTTTTAATTGAGCATCTTGCAGCGGCCTCACCTTATATTCTGGTAAAATATTCTTTCCACGGAAATCTCCTATTTCACTTTGAAATTATATTCATTTATAACCACTTGTAACATCAGTAACCACCTTAATGTTCATGCATTTAGTACCGGGTATGCTTGAAACAATTTATTGTAATGTACTGTATCTTTAAAAAAAACTACATCGACCGGGTGTGAAAATTACACTGAATCGAACGATGATTGAAAATGCGTGGGAGTCGACTAATCGCGATCCTGCTGCAACATTTTTGTCGAAAGTTGTATTTTATTTCAAAGTGGGAATTTGAAGATATAGACAGAGATGCTACAGAGATTTTAAGCTCTTGGGTGAACTCGCGCAGTGGGACAGGGCTTGAGGCAGCATCTATGGAGCGAAGGAAATAGCCGGGTCTGAAGAAGCATATTTCCTTCGCTCCATAGATTCTGCCTCACCTGTTAAGTTTCTCCAGCATTTTTGTCTACCGCAAAACTTCAATGATTCCGGGAATGCCGAGAGAGCTAGAGAGAGACGAGATGGGGAACGGGAGAGAGAGAGCGCGCGAGAGAGAGAGGGAGGGAGCGAAAGACACAACGTGGGTCGGTAGGTAAATTGAATGACTAACCTGCTGCAGACCAAGAATCTCACCAAGAAGAAATCCTCAATCATGATGGTGAGTTTTAAGAAATTCTCAATGTGTCATCAATGCATCGATCTACAATCCTAAGTAAATGTAATTATGTTTTGAAGAAGTGTTAATGACGCCACGTGAATTGTATTCAAAGGAACGCAGAGTCATTAATACTTCTTCAAAAACACAATTACATTTACTGAGGGATGTGGATCGATGCATTGATGACACATTGTATAACTACTTGTTAACAAGTGCGTCAGTAGTAGTTAACATCGTTGGTGTCTAATGGCCGTGCAGCGCTTGTTCTCCATGTAAGTTTTGTAAAAAAATCCGTATGCCGAATGTTTTTAAAAAAAATCTTTATTTATCAAAGTGAATTTGTATTTCCATACGAAATACGGAAAATTAACGCGGGGCCCCCCTTGGGCAAATCGGTCCAATCGGCTTAAGGCCGGCCCTGATGATAGGTACCAATGATTGCTGACTTGCCCACTGCCAAAGCCGCCCAATTACCTCCAATAACTGGGCCCAAAACATCAGCATCAAAAGATGAAACAATTCCAAGCCTATGCACTTCATGTAACTATTAAAAAAAATGAAACAATTATGTTGCTGCTTTGGAATGGATTGCTACAGAGAGAAATACTGTGAAATGCCTCAATATGGTAATAAATGTATGTAATCTGGAATAAGGGAAATAGAAATTGTAAGAACACATTTTTGCATAGTCAGGGGTCATGTTGTTACTCAAAACCAATCACCTCTTCATCCGTTAATATCAATCCATCATAGAAACTAAGCTCTAATTTACTCCAAATTTACAGGTTTGCAGTGCACAATATGGTTTGGTAAACAGTCATTACAATTAGGAGTGATGCAAGCTTATTGTCCGGTATAACCTTCACTGGCTTCATCATCCTAGTGATATCTGGGGATGAATTCTGGGCTTAATGAGATTTCTATTTACCATTGCTTTCTCATGCCCATCAAAAGATTAATCGCATATCTGGATGGTAGGAGGGAGGACAAAATGTCCTCAGTTATCAAATTCGTCAATATATTCAGTAATCAAATAGCCATCTGAAACTGAATAAGCCAGATGATGAAAAATCACCTGAAAGAGACTTTAGGGACTACAGTTTTAAGTCAGGGAGGGTGAAAGAATGAATGCAGACCCATCTCTATCAATTACACTACAACAGGGAAAGCCAAGTGCACGGCCGTGCTTTACTTATTCTACATTAATATATTTACTTGTCTTAATGTGGTTTTGTTTTAATCATTTAAATCCATTTGAATAGTTTTTAAAAGTTTCCAAACGATTCCTAGGAATCTGGGAAAAAAAATGGAAACCAGTTTAGCTGATCCCAGTTTCTTTATGATAAATAGACAATAGACAATAGGTGCAGGAATAGGCCATTTGGCCCTTCGAGCCAGCACCGCCATTCAATATGATTATGGCTGATCATCCACAATCAGTACCCCGTTCCTGCCTTCTCACCATATCCCCTGACTCTGCTATACTTAAAAGCTTTATCTAACTCTCTCTTGAAAGCATCCAAAGAATTGGTCTCCACTTCCTCCTGAGGCAGTGAATTCCACAGATTCGCAACTCTCCGGGTGAAATGGTTTTTCCTCATCTCCGTTCTAAATGGCCTACCCCTAATTCTTAAACTGGTCCCTGGTTCTGGATTCCCCCAACACCGTTTCCTCCCTCTAGCGTGTCCAATCCCTTAATCTATCTATAATATAAAAGTGTGTGTGTGCGTGCATGTGTGTGTGTGTTTCTGCCTGACATGGCTGCCAGCCTTTGATTCGTTGCTATGCCAACACCAGACGCAGAATCGCCGAGATTGTTTCCATTTCGTTAGAGATTTCACTTTTCATTCCAAGTATCCACTCTTGATTAAATTTTGTCGTGTTTATGTACACATTTTTAATAAAATCCTCTTCCTCCCCCCACAAAAATTTCCCCCCAAAAAAAACAGATTCTCACCCATAGAATGTTGGTGAACGTTCCATCGTGTGATGTCACAATGCCCAATGCTCACAGATGTCCAATCGGAATGGATCATTTACATATGCCTTTGCAGCAGCCCCAGCCCCTCCCCCCGCAGCCTGTGTCGAAGCGCTTCATCACGTGTGTGGGAATAGAGAGAGAGAGGATTGGGGGTGATAGGGAATGGGGAACAGATGGACGGTCCCTACCCCTCCCCCTTCCACTCTCCCTCCCCACTATTTCCCCTCTCTCCCCCCCACCCCTCCACACTCTTTCCCCCATCCCTCCCCTACCCCATCTCCCTCCTCCCCCCCCCCTCCCCCCCCCTCCCCCCCAACCCCACACCTTTCCTCCCCCCCCATCCCTCTCTCCCCCTCCCCCATCCCTCTCTCCCCCTCCATCTCTCCTCCCCTTCTCTATCCCTCTCCTCACCCCTCTACCTCTCCTCACTCTCCTCCTCCCTCCCCTCCTCCCTCCTTCTCTCCCCCCCCTCCCCTCCCCACCCCCCTCCGCCCCCCCCCACCCCCTTCCTCTCTCCCCCTCCCCACCCCCTTCCCCCTCCCCCACTCTCTCCCCCTCCATCCACACTCTTCCCCCTCTCCCCCACCCCCCATCCCATCTCCCTCCTCCCGCCTCCCACCCATCCCTCTCCCCCACCCCCCTCTCCCCCTCCCCACTCTTTCCCCTCCCCCACCCCTCTCTCCTCCCCCTCTCCATCTCCCCCTCTCCCCACCCCTCTCCCACTCCTCCCCTCTCTCTCCCCCCCTCCCTCACATCTCTCCCGCCCTCCCCTCTCTCCTCCCCCTCTCTCCCCCCCTCTCCATCTCACTTGCCAAAGACATTCTTGCCATAGAGTGAGTACAGAGAAGGTTAACCTGGTGATTCCTGGGATGTCAGGACTTTCATTTGAAGAAAGACTGGATAGACTCGGCTTGTACTCGCTAGAATTTAGAAGATTGAGGGGGATCTTATAGAAACTTACAAAATTCTTAAAGGGGTTGGACAGGCTAAATGCAGGAAGATTGTTCCCGATATTGGGGAAATCCAGAACAAGGGGTCACAGTTTAAGGATAAGGGGGAAATCTTTTAGGACCGAGATGAGAAAAACATTTTTCACACAGAGTGGTGAATCTCTGGAATTCTCTGCCACAGAAAGTAGTTGAGGCCAGTTCATTGGCTATATTTAAGAGGTAGTTAGATGTGGCCCTTGTGGCCAAAGGGATCAGGGGGTATGGAGAGAAGGCAGGTACGGGATACTGAGTTGGATGATCAGCCATGATCATATTGAATGGCGGTGCAGACTCGAAGGGCCGAATGGCCTACTCCGGCACCTAATTTCTATGTTGTTTCCCCCCTCACCCCTCCTCCCTCTCCCTCTCCCACCGTCACTCCCCCCCATCCCCCTTCCCCCCCCCGCCCCCTTCCCCTCTCCCCCGCCCCCTCTCCTCACTCCACCCCTCTCCCTCCCCCACCCTCTCTCTCTCTCCCTCCCCTCCCCCTCCCCTCTCTCCTTCCTCTCCCACTCCACCCCCCCTCACCCCCACTCCTCACTTCCTCTTTCCCCTTTTTCCCCTCCCTCCCCCCCCCCCCCCCCCCCCCCTCCCTCCCCCTCCCCCCCCCCCCCCCCCCCCCCTCTGACCCTCTTCCACCACTCCCCCTCTCCCCTCCCCCTCCCTCCCCACTCTTCCCCTTCTCTCCCACCTCCCCCCCCCTCCCTCCCCTCCACACTCCCCCCCCCTCCCCCCTACCTTATCTCCCTCCTCCCCTCCCTCCCCATCCCTCTCTCTCCTCCCCCTCACTCTCTTCACCCCCTCTCCCTCTCCTCCCCCTCCCATCCCTCTCTCCCACTCCCCTTCCCTCTCTCCCACCCCTCTACCCCATCTCCCTCCCCCCCTCCTCCCCACCTCTCTCCTCCCCTCCCCCTCTCCTCCCCCTCCCCCCCCCCTCTCCTCCCCCTTCCCTCTCTCTCCACACCCCCTTCCCCCCTCCTCTCCTCCCTCTCTCCCCCTACCCCACACATCTCTCCCCCTCCCCTCTATCCTCCCCATCTCCCTCCCTCACCCTTCCTCCCCTCCCTCCCCTTCCTCCTCCCACCCCCCACCCCCTCTCTCCCCCACCCCCATCCCTCTCTCCCCACCCCTTCCCTCTCTTCCCCCGCCCCCTTCCTACCCCTCTGTCCTCTTCCACCCTCCCCCTTACCCCACCCCCACTCCCCCCTTCCTCCCCTCTCTCTCCCCACACTTTCCCTACCACTCTGTCCCTCATCCACCACCCCCCTGCCCCTCTCCCCCTCCCCACTCTTCCACTTCTCTCTTCCCCCCCCCTCCACTCTCCCTCCCCACTCCCTCCCCTCCTCCCCCCCCCCTCTCCCCCCCCCCCTCCCTCCCTCCTCCCCTCCCTTCCCATCCCCCCCCCCCCTCCCCCCCCCCTTCCCATCCCCCCCCCCCCCCCATCCCTCTCCCCCATCCCCCTTTTTTTCCTCCCCCTACCCCGCTCCCCTTTCCCTCCCAAATCTCTCCCCCCTCCTCCTCTCCTTCTCCCCTCCCTCCCCCCCCTCTTCTCACCCTCCCCTCTCCCCACCCCGTCTCCCTCTCCCCTCTCCCCCCACCTGTGTGTTTGAGGGGTGGTTAGTGTGAGTGTGATGCCGCAGTCCACCCCCCCCACACACAAACGCCATTGGGGAAACAGACCCAACGGGTCTGCACTTGGTCTAGTAATATATAAAATTCCCGTGATGGCAGGAAGGACACATATGTTTCAATAAGATACTTCTCACCCTTCTAAATTCCAGAGTATACAGTGGCTTGCAAAAGTATTCATACCCCTTGAACTTTTCCACGTTTTGTCACGTTACAACCACAAACGTAAACGTATTTTATTGGGATTTTATGTGATAGAACAACACAAAGTGGCGCATAATTGTGAAGTGGAAGGAAAATGATACATGGTTTTCAAATTTTTTTACAAATAAAAAACTGAAAAGTGTGGCGTGCAAAAGTATTTGTGTTGGTCTATCACATAAAATCCCAATAAAATTCATTTACATTTGTGGTTGTAACGTGACAAAATGTGGAAAAGTTCAAGGGGTATGAATACTTTTGCAAGCCACTGTCAAGCCCAGCCGCTCCATTCTATCAACATATGATAGTCCCACCATCACAGGAATTAACCTCGTGAGCCAGCACTGCGCTCCCTCAATAGCAAGAATGTCCTTACTCAAATTTGGAGACCAAAACTGCACACAATACGCCATGTGTGGTCTCACTAGGGCCCTGTACAACTGCAGAAGGACCTCTTTGCTCCTATACTCAACTCCTCTTGTTATGAAGGCCAACATGCCATTAGCTTTCTTCACTGCCTGCTGTACCTGCATGCTTACTTTCAGTGACTGGTGAACAAGGACCCCCAGATCTCATTGTACTTCCCCTTTTCCCAACTTGACACCATTCAGATAATAATCTGCCTGCCTGTTATTGTCACTAAAGTAGATAACTTCACATTTATCCACATTAAACTGCATCTGCCATGCATCTGCCCACTCACCCAACCTGTCCAAGTCACCCTGCATCCTCATAGCATCCTCCTCACACTTCACACTGCCACCCAGCTTTGTGACTGCAAATTTATTAATGTTACTTTTAATCCCCATCATCTAAATCATGAATGTATATTGTAAATAGCTGCGGTCCCAGCACCAAGCCTTGCGGCACCTCACTAGTCACTGCCTGCCATTCTGAAACGGACCCGTTAATCCCTACTCTTTGTTTCCAGTCTGCCAACCAATTTTCTATCCATGTCAGTACTCTACACCCAATGCCATGTGCTCTAATTTTGCCCACTAATCTCCTATGTAGGACCTTATCAAATGCTTTCTGAAAGTCCAGGTACACTACATCCACTGGCTCTCCCTTGTCCATTTTCCTAGTTACATCCTCAAACAATTCCAGAAGATTAGTCAAGCATGATTTCCCCTTTGTAAATCCATGCTGACTCAGACTGATCCTGTTACTGCTATCCAAATGTGCTGCTATTTCATCTTTTATAATTGACTCCAGCATCTTCCCCACCACCGATGTCAGGCTAACTGGTCTATAATTCAGTTTTCTCTCTCCCGCCTTTCTTAAAAAGTAGGATAACATTAGCTACCCTCCAATCCACAGGAACTGATCCTGAATCTATAGAACATTAGAAAATTATCACCAATACGTCCACGATTTCTAGAGCCACTTCCTTAAGTACCCTGGGATGCAGACCATCAGGGCCTGGGGATTTATCAACCTTCAGTCTCATCAGTCCTCCCAACACCATTTCCTGCCTAATGTGAATTTCCCTCATTTCCTCCGTCACCCTAGGTCCTCTGGCCACTGGTACATCTGGGAGATTGTTTGTGTCTTCCTTGGTGAAGACAGATCCAAAGTACCTGGTCAACATCTGCCATTTCCTTGTTCCTGGGTTAGAGTGAAGGGATAAATAATATCAGGCCAATTTCAAATTTGTAGTGTTTGCTAAATATAATTGCCTGGTGAGACCTGACAAAAAGGCACTGTATTTGTTCCTGGTTGAACAAAACAAATTGAGTGTATGATTCCTGAGTTCTTAATCTTTGTCACAAGACAATATTTGCCAAGTCTGAGAGCTGGCTGCCTATCCCCTGTTTGTGGCAGACATTAAAGTCATTAAAGCAATAAACACAAAATAAAGTCAACAAGAAAAGAAAGGAATTTCATGGCACATGCTAGACTACTCCTCCACCCACATAAATTGAATAAATTACTAACGGCTCTATTAACCTTCTTCACAACAGCCACACATTTAAAATATAAACTCTAATCTAAAAGATCTCCAGTCGAAACAGTAATGGGCCTGTCCCACTTAGGCAACTCTTTAAGGGCCTGTCCCACTTAGGCGACTTTTTAGGCGGGTGCAGGAGACTCTGCGCTCACCACATGATCGCCACATGTTCGCCACATGGTCGGCACATGTTCGCTGGTGGTCTCTGGTGAGTCTCCTTCATGGTCGCGAGGAGTTCCCTCATTCTGGGAACTAGTCGCGGCATCAGTTTGGTCGCCACAAATTTTTCAACATGTTGAAAAACTTTCTGCAACCAAAAATTGGTCGCCATGGAGAAAATCAAGACTTTTGTAGTCGTAGGTGCAGTTGTATTGGGGTCGCCATGTAATTTTATAGGTAGTCAAGCTAGTCGTAGGTAGTTTCAGTTAATCGCTTATGCTGACCGGGCATTTTCATTGGCTCATTGGGGGGAAAAAAATCATAAGCACGAGTTTTCAGAACCAAGGAGAACCGACCGGTAATGTTAAATGCCTGCCAAACTTCACAGCTGTGTATCTCTGGCTTGTTAATAGCTGTCTGGCTTCTTAAAAATTTCTCCTCTCTTTCTCCCCCCTTCTCCCCTTCTCCCCTCCCCCCCCACCCAGCCCTTCTTTTAAAGGATTTACCGTACACTTCCTGTTCATTGCTGTGTGTGTCTGTATCACCTTGGCTTTGTGCCGTGTGAATTTCAGACAGCGCTCACCCCGCTTTCCCTGGCCCCCGTCTTTGCGATGTGTGTGTGTGTGTGTGTGTGTGTGTGTGTGTGTGTGTGTGTGTGTGTGTGTGTGTGTGTGTGTGTGTGTGTGTGTGTGTGTGTGTGTGTGTGTGTGTGTTGTGTGTGTGTGTGTGTGTGTTCCACTCTGACACTCGCCGTTCCAGTTCCCAGCTTTTCAGCGAGTGCCGCGAACTTGACAATCGCCGGCAGTCCGCTAAAAAATCGCCCACGTGGGACAGGCCCTTTTGGCGACTGCCAGGGGAATGGAATGGGTTTTATTGGAAGTCACCTACGACATCTGGTGACAACCCACGACAGCACCTACGACAACCTACAACAACATAAGACAGCAAAAATTGGCTCTACTGTCGCCGACAAACTTTCAATATGTTGAAAATTTTGTGGCAGTCGCCTGTAGTCGCCCAAACAAATCGCTTAAGGGGGACAGGCCCATAACATATTGAAACAGTAACTTTTGACTTTTCCCACAGAAGCTGGATATATTTTCAATTTGTTTTTAAAATTTCTGTTTGTAGAAATTGTCAATAATTCTAACTCTTTCAAACCTAACCAAATTAGCCCATAAGAAATTAAATTGAATAGCAAATTCCAATTGAATTGTGCAACTAAATAATCAGTTTTACAGCAAAACAGTGTTATAAATATATTTCAAAGATCTCAATTAATTTCTGCCTCCAAATAAAGATGGGCATTGACACCAACCTTGCCAGCAACACACATATCCTTTGATGGCATACAGAGAGATTGTAATCTCAAATCATGGGTAAACCTCAATCAATGCAAATTCCACTGGAGCTTCCACATTCTGTGAGCACCAATGCTCTAATCCCTCTATTCACTCTCTCCAATTATCACCCCATTCTAATACTTACATTTTGCTATTATGTTAATTATTTAGGCACAGAAGGGAGTAGGAATATTATTATTATTTTTTTTAAATATTTTTATTAGTACAGTAAATTACAATAACACACATCAGATATATCTTATTACATTTATTGTACCACTTCGTTTTTCGAGCACTAAAAAAGATAGAAATAAAAGAAGTAAGGAAAGTGAGCAAGAATCGTGAAGGTGCAGGAAAGTGTTGGGAAAAGAAAGCCCCTTAGGGAAGAAGTTAGAGCAGGAAGTAAAGAAAGGAAATAAGACCCTAGAAAGAAAAGAAAAAAAAAGGAAAAACAATCGCTCTAATGTAACACAAAACTCGCAAAAAAGGATATACCAACCGTGTTTTTTTTGGGTTTTTTTAATTTATTTTATACCCACCGTTACCAGATCCTGGTATCATTTATACTTTAAATTACTATTGCACCTTATGCTTGTAATAATTACATAAATGCAGACCACGTCTTTTGGAAGTGGTCTGCTTTGCCTGCTAGGAGGACGGGAGTAGGAATATTATTCAATGTTATACTTATTTTCTATCAAAAATACAAGATCATATCATTGCTTGTCTAATATCTACTTGTCCACCATGGCTCCTGGTTCAAAACTTTTGATTCATTTCCTTACCTTGGATTTTTAAAATTTCAAGCTTATTTTCAAATTCTTCCATGATTTCATCCATCCCAACTTTTAGAATCTGCTCCAACTCTATGATATGTATTGACATCATCACTCACTCAATTCTTCATTCATCAAAAACCCATCATTTAATTGCTTCACCATCACTAATCATAACCATATAACAATTACAGCACGGAAACAGGCCATCTCGGCCCTACAAGTTCGTGCCGAACAACTATTTTCCCTTAGTCCCACCTGCCTGCACTCATACCATAACCCTCCATTCCCTTCTCATCCATATGCCTATCCAATTTATTTTTAAATGATACCAACGAACCTGCCGCCACCACTTCCACTGGAAGCTCATTCCACACCGCTACCACTCTCTGAGTAAAGAAGTTCCCCCTCATGTTACCCCTAAACTTCTGTCCCTTAATTCTGAAGTCATGTCCTCTTGTTTGAATCTTCCCTATTCTCAAAGGGAAAAGCTTGTCCACATCAACTCTGTCTATCCCGCTCATCATTTTAAAGACCTCTATCAAGTCCCCTCTTAACCTTCTGCGCTCCAGAGAATAAAGACCTAACTTATTCATGCCCTCTGCTGCCAAATCACTAAATTATGGAATTCCTTCCCATTGTCTGGCTCTTAACCTTTTCTTAATTTTCACTCCTTAAATCCTCTTTACCTATTGTTTTTAGGAATTTCCCTAATATTTTCTTATCTCGCTCAATGTCAATGTTTATGCCATCTGGAACACTAGACTAACCTTCAGATACGTCTAATGACATTCCACGGTACTTTCCATCAAAGATCTTGGAGCAGAGCAAGATGGGTTACTCTCACGCAAACATGTAGTACGCTCATGGACGAATTCCTGGGTGATTATAGGACCCATTTTAGCGACCAGTCCCCGCCATCTTGTTCCACCATCTTGCTTCCGGCCAAAGATTGAATCTTTGTTTCCGCAGCGGGAAGAAGAAGTGCGCGGCCCGGGGCAGAGGAAGAGGGAGTGCGCGGCCCGGGGAGAGGGAGTGCGCGGCCCGGGGCAGCGGGGAGAGTGAGTGCGCGGCCCGGGGAGAGGGAGTGTGGGGCCTGGGGCAGCGGGCAGAGGGGCATAGGAGGGGGGGGAGACATTGTAGTGTGGGGGCAGGCGAGGGAGTGCCGGGGGGGGGAGAGTTGAGGGGTGGGATAAGGCCTAGTGTGTGTGAAGTTGCGGGGAGGTTTACAATGTTTCTTATTTAATGTCCCTTGTCTAGTCTGAAATAAAGTTCATCATTGGATCAGAAGAAATATAATTGTGTGTGTTATATGATTATATACATTTATATCACATTCATGTATGTGTGTTTATAAACATTTTATTCTTTAACAAGAATTAACAGAATTATGAATCTAACCCTATATCACGCACAAAAACTTCCCCCGCAATGTCAATTACCCTGCGAGTCGGGTCGGTTCCGGTTACTACAAAATCAACTCAAACACTGCTTGTGAGCCATTTAAAAAGAAATGATTTAAAAAACATTAAAAAAGACAATTACCAGAGTCAAATGTTATTCTTGACAAGAAGTATGAACTGACAGAATTATGAATCTAATCCTATATCACACACACAAACTGTTGCCCCGCAACATTGATTACACTGCGAGTCGGGTCAGGTAAGCTCCGGTTACTAAAATGGGCGGGGAAAATGCCCAGGATCCCCTCCGTAGCGTACTACACGTCAGCCCATTGTATTTCACAGGAGTAGCCCATCTTGCTCTGCTCTAAGATCTTTGCTTTCCATTTAGCAAGATGCAGCAAAATTTTACTGGCAATAAAGTGAATGAGACAACTGTCTGTTTGAGAGTAACAATTTTATGGGCCTATCCCACTTAGGCGACTCTTTAAGCGACTGCCAGGGACTAGTTTTAATAGAATTTACCTATGAAACATGGCGACAACCTATGACAGCAAAAATTGTCGTCTCTGTCGCCGAAAATGTTTCAACATGTTGCCTGTAGTCGCCCAAAGAATTGCCTAAAGGTCTTGTCCCACTTTCCTGAGTTACTCAGGAACACTCCCGAGTTTTCCCCTTGATACAAATTCGGAGAATTGCGGCAATAGCCATTCGTAGGTACTCGGGGCAATTAACATGGACATTTTTCAACGTTGAAATAACATCCCGACTTACCTGATGCCCCGAGTTCCTACGGCTGGCATTACGAGCCACTGCGAAACATCTACGGACTCCTACGAGCTCGCTACCGACATTCCCTGACATTCCCCGAGTTCGAATAAAGAGGAAAACTTGGGAGAGTTTGTGAGTAACTCGGGAAAGTGGGACAGGACGTTTTGGGACACGCCCATTAAGCACCATATCTGAGGAAGGATGTGCTGACTCTGGAGAGGGTCCAGAGGAGGTTTACACGAATGATCCCAGGAATAAGTGAGTTAAATTATGATGAGTGTTTTACGGCAATGGGCCTGTACTCGCTGGCGTTTAGAAGAATGAGGGGGGACCTCATTGAAACGTACCAACTAATGAAAGGTTTGGATAGAGTGGGTGTGAAGAGGATGTTTCCACTAGTAGGAGAGTCTAGGACTAGAGGTCATAGCCTCAGAATTAAAGAATGTTCCTTTAGGAAGGAGGTGAGGAGGAATTTCTGTAGTCAGAGGGTAGTGAATCTGTGGAATTCTTCGCCGCAAAAGGCTGTGGAGGCCAAGTCAATGAGTATTTTAAAGGCAGAGATAGATAGATTCTCAATTTGTATGGGTATCAGGGGTTATGGGGAGAAGGCAGGAGAATAGGGTTAGGAGAGAAAGATAGATCAGCCATGATTGAATGGCAGAGTACACTTGATGGGCCGAATGGCCTAATTCTGCTCCTGTAACATGATCTTATGACCTTATAACACTTTATTTTCAACAAAACAAAACTCCAACTTACCTCCACGTCCCTGTAAAACTGTACAAGCTGCTGGTGCACCTTGGCAATCTTGGTGGTTCAACACCATCCAAACACATGATAATCGATGGAATGCCATAGAGCAGCAAATACTTCAGATAGAAGAACAGTGTGTGAGCAAACCCGAGGCCACCTTGCAAAGAAAATGTATAGAAATTATTTGTATTTTCACTGTTCATTTCCTCAAATCCCAATAAGACAATAGCAATATTATTTTTATATAGCACCTCTTAGAAGCAGAATATCTCAGGGCATTTCAGTGGAACCTGTCAAACAATATGTGGCCTAAGAGCACATAAGAATGAATGAAATTTGATGTCAGCGCAGAGATTGAGAGAGCAGAGTTTTGGATAACTTCAGATTAACCAAGCTAAACCTAGGGATTTGATAATGGAATCTCCTTATGATGCAAATTAAATTATCAATTATTTTACATGGATTAATACCAACATTTAAAACATGGAGCAAGCAAAACCTTAAGAGACACATAAAGAATAATTTATTTATCAAAAACCAAGTATATTAATTAGGCAAACAGAGGTAGAACAATTACTAAATAATTCCCTGAATTATAGACCTCAGCAACACCAAAATCTAAGCAATTTTAACTAGAGCTTTTCATAGTCATAGAGTGCAGAATTAGGCCCTTCGGCCCAACTTGCCCATTCCGGCCAACATGTCCCATCGACACTAGACCTACCTACCCGCCTGTGTTAGGGCCATATCCCTCTAAACCTATCCTATCCATGTACCTGTCTAATTGCTTCTTAAACATTGCGATAGTCCCTGCCTCAACTTCCTCTCCCGACAGCCCATTTCATACACCTGCCACCCTTTTCATGAAAGGGTTACCCCTCAGATTCCTATAAAATATTTCCCTCGTCATCTTAAACCTATGCTCTCTGGTTTTCAACTGCCCCACTCTGGGCAAGAGACTCTGTGTGTTTACCCCATCTATTCCTCTCATGATTACGTACACCTCTATAATATCACCCCTCATCCTCCCGCACTCCAGGGAATAAAGACCCAGCCTGCTCAACCTTTCACTATAGCTCACACCCTTGAGTCCTGGCAACATCCTTGTAAATCTTCTCTCTACGAGGTCCAACTTAACAACTTCTTTCATATACCATGGTGCCCAGAACAGAACTCAAAACTCTAACTGCGGTCTCACCAACGTCTTATATAACTGCTACATGACCTCCCAACTTCTATATTCTTTAATCTGACTGATGAAGGCCAATGTGCCAAAAGCCTTTTTGACTACCCATCTACCCATGACGCCACTTCCAAGGAACTATGTACGATAGTAAAGGTTATGGAGGCTGCATCATTGTATTCTGTAGTGTTCTATAATCATATGTTTTTGCAATTTAATTTAATATTTTACATTCTATTATTTGTAGTGCTTAATATTGCATTCATTGCAAGGTTTACTGAATTTCAATAAATTTTAAAATATTAAGAAATGTCTGCAACTCAAGACTAGTTTTATCCTAGTCAGATGGGGGGAGGGGGTTCAGGCTGAAGTCAAGAGAGGTTTACAATAGAACAACCCACAATTCACATGGTAAATACCAGACCTGAGGTCCAAACCATTTTTAGGTCAAAAGCCTAATTCCTATACTGCTCAACAAACTCTTCACATCGTAAATTATCTTCCAACCTTCGTTAAATACTGAGAATATCCCACATCTTCGCTACTCAGCTTGCAATTAAAACTGCGCTCAGTGCAGCCCGTTAGCGCTTGTTGAAGACATTACATTTCTGTCTGCATATTTAGGGAACATAAAAATGAAAATCTTTGTTTTCTCTACCCAACAATGACTAACATGATACTCCTGGAAACGTATCAAGTTGCAGATTATGCCCACAAACCAAGGTTTGTATCTTAATGAGAAACAAAGTGCTGGAGTAACGCAGCGGGTCAGAGAGCACCTCTGGAAAACTTGGATAAGTGACATTTCAGATGGGGACACTTCTTTAGTCTGACGAAGGCTCCAACCCAAAACATCACCTATCCATGTTCTCCACAGATGCTGCCTGACCTGCAGAGTTGTTCCAGCAGTTTGTGTGTTTTTTTTTTTTTTAAACTGCAGTTCCTTGTTCCAATATCCTAATGAGGTTAGCCTGAGATATGTGCATATGTATAGATTTAACCAGGCTACAGCAAAATGTATTGAAATGGCTGGCGCAAAAAATGTGTAAACAGCTAATATTATTAATGTAACAAACTATGCCATTGGCCCAGATTTCTCCAGCAAATATCAGCTTTCCAAATACTGGAACTCTCCAAGGATTAAAGCTGCATAGCTCATTCTTAACATGCTTGCTCAGTGTTTACCAGGAAGAAAATCTGCTCTCAGATCATATGTCATGCTAGACTTGGTTCAGGATTCGTGACGTAATGGATTTCAATGAGTTTAGCAGCTGTAGGTGATAGAGAAAGGTCCTTTTGTTTAATTTCTTTGTGGTTGGCTTAATACGAAGAACATAGATCAGTACAGCAAAAGAACAGGCCCTATGGCCCACAAGGTCTGTGCTGAACACAGAGCTGCCAACTCTCATGCATTGAGCATGAGAATCGCGCATTTCGCCAAATTCTCACGCTCTCACGTTGATCACAGACTTTCTCACGCTCTGTCGTGAGAAATTCTGTGATCAACGAGAATTTCAAAACTAATATCAACTGCATGAACCGCGGGTGTTAGAGAGCCGGGGTGGAGGGAGCGATGGAGTGGTGGGAGCAGATGCGGACGGGGAGCGGGGAGTGTTTGCGGGGCTGGCGAGTTGCTCGCTGCAGCTCCGGCCATGGAGCAGCCTCAGTGCAAGAGTCCCGGGCGTTCGTCGGAAGCGTTGCGCCACTGCCATGAGAGTCTCTGTGCCGAATTCGCCCTGGTGATTGGCATGGACCAGGCTGTGGCTCGGTGCATCCTGGAGGACAACCAGTGGCTGCTGGAAGTAGGTACCAAGCACTGGGTAGAAGCGGTGGAAGATATTGGCCTTCAAACGGGGGTGGTTGGAGAAAGCATCCTGCTTGCCTGCTAGATTTTCACTTACTGTAACTGCAGGGAAAATGTTCCCGATGTTGGGGAAGTTCAGAACTAGTTTAAGAATAAGGGGTAGGCCATTTAGGACTGAGATGAGGACAAACTTTCTTCACCCAGAAAGTTGTGAATCTGTGGAATTCTCTGCCACAGCAGGAGGCCAATTCACTGGATGTTTTCAAGAGAGAGTTACATTTAGCTATTGGGGCTAACAAAATCAAGGGATATGGGGAAAAAACAGGAAAGAGGTACTGATTTTAGATGAACAGCTATGATCATATTGAATGGCAGTGCTGACTCGAAGGGTCAAATGGCCTATTCCTGCACCAATTTTCTATGTTTCTATGCTTGAGTATATGGCAATAAAACTCGACCACTTTTGAAGCATTCATGCATGGTGGAGGTATAATGTAGTCATAGAGTGATACAGTGTGAAAGCAGGCCCTACGGCCCAACTTGCCCACACCCACCAACATGTTCCAACTACACTACCTGCTTTTGGTCTATATCCCTCCAAACCTGGCCTATCCATGTATCAGTCTAACTGTTTCTTAAATGTTGGGATAGTCCCTGCTTCAACCTCCTCTGGCAGCTTGTTCCGTACACCCACCACCGTTTGTGTGGAAAAAGTTACCCCTTAAAAATTTACCTCTTAAAAATACATCAAACAAAAAACATTGAAATCATACTTCTACAATGCACTAAAACATGATTTTAATACATCAAATTTTTAAAAGTCCCTACCGTGGGGGGGCAGCCCCCTCTCACACCCTCCCCCCACTCGGTTGCTCCACTCCCTCGTCGGGTACCCCCAAGGCCAGTGATCAGTGGTCGCTCAGCTTCCCCACTTTCAAAAACGTTCCTCGGCCCCTGGTTCAGACGGAGAACACTGCCAGATGTGAGCAGGGAACTGAGGTCAATTGTCCATGATGTCTGGATCCCAATACTCAGCGCTTCCTGTTTCGGAGTTGGCTAACGTTATTGACTTGTAATTAGCCTGATTTGCAATTAGTTGACAAAACCTTAATTTATTAATCCGGAATATCCAGCAGGGTCAGATAATTGTAATATTAAAATAGCATGCAAGGTGTCAGGCTGTCTGACACAACCTACAGCCCCGATAACTCATTATTTCCTTCAGTTAAATATTGGGAAGGTAGCACTATTGTCATTTGCCACTCAACTGTTATGTTTGCCCTCAGGCTCCTCCTCCTCCCTTTTTCCTTCCTTCTCCCCCCCACCCCCCCCCCATCAGTCTGAAGAAGGGTTTCGGCCCGAAACGTCGCCTATTTCCTTCGCTCCATAGATGCTGCTGCACCCGCTGAGTTTCTCCAGCAATTTTGTGTACCTTTGATCTTCCAGCATCTGCAGTTCCTTCTTGAACACATGTTATGTTTGTTTACCTCACTGACTATTTCTAACCCCCCCCCCCCCACTCAAATTCCTTTGACAGGGTGAATAGAAATGAGAAAACTAATCTCATTGTTTTATTAATTGAACACATAGATGAACATCCTCAAGGAGTGTAATCAGATGGAAACTGATTCAGATGCACTGTTTAAGAGTTTGGTCAAAGAAGGGGCATATAAAGGAGTGAAAAGAGATACTTGCAGGGGAATGTGTGAGGAGGTTATTATTTGTCTTTAGTTTTAGCTTGAACCAGGACATCTGAAGATTCAAAGTTTAATTGTACTGATACTGACTCCAACCAACCACGTGATGAATATCATCCATTCCGGAGGTTTTATTTTTCTGATGCTATTTAAACTTCACTTGGATTTCAATCACTTCAATGTAAAAGTAATTGGGAATGGGGAGCATTGGAACAAAAATTTGCCCTTGGTACATATTAACTGTAATATAATGTATGCATGTTGGTAGGTGCAATCAAAACAATTATCTTTTTATCATTGTTGTGCTATGAATACCACAGAAAATATTATGTACTCTCAAGATCACAGTAAATAGAATAATATTGCTTAAATATATAGTTATTGGACTTTGCATTTCGGAAAAGTCCCAGCTGAGCAAATTACTGAAAATATCGAGGGTGAAAATGACTTCAGGACAGTTTGTTAGGAAAATGAAGAAAATGGTAACAGAATACTTAGACAGCCGAATTATAATTTTATGGATGAGAAATTGTGTTCATCCAATTGATGACTTCTTTGACCAAGTAACTAACATGTTAGATAACAAAGAAGCCAATGGATGTAGCAAATTTTGTTACACAAAATTTGGTCCGTGAAGGGCCCCATAAAAGATAACCGCATTAGATAGGCACCTGTGGACATGAACGTAATAGGTTAAGTCCTGGGGGTCAGATATGGGGCTGTATGTGAGGGCCAGATATATTGTCAGTGCAGAGGGGCTAGGAGCAAGGCCAAGTGTGCATCCAGAGTCAAGGTCTGGAATAGTACTAGGTGTGCAGTCAAAGTTGGGAAAATGGGAGTGTTCAGCACTGGGAACCTAAGCAGGTAAGCAGCTATGATCAGGGTAGAATAAGGGGACCAGGTGTAAGGCTGGACTCAGGGTCAGGAATGAGGAGAAGGTATGTAACTGGAGTCAGGGTCAGGAGTAGTACCAGGTGTGCAGTGAGACCCAGGTTGGTCAACATGGGCCAAGTGCTTGATTATAATCTGATTTCCATATATGAATACACCAAGATCATTCATGTGCTGCACCTGTTGATCAGAGTCTGGCTCTACTGTGGAATGTAATTAGGAATGTAATTTAGCCTAACCTTATTCATAGTTAATCCAATCTAAAGCATAAATATTGCATGCAAGTGTAAGTTAAAAGACTCGCTACAATATGCACCATATCGCACAATTTCAAGCTGAAAAATGCAAAAGCTCTGTCCTCAAATTTCCTTGCGGAATGTCCCTGAGGAATGTCCTTCCTCAAATTCCCAGCATATCCATTTGCCTAACCAAATGTATTTTAAATGCATCTAACGTATCTGCTTCAACCACCATTCCAGAGTATTCCAGTGCATTCTAGGCACCCACTATCCTCTGTGTAAACGTTTCCCCTCTCACATTAAAGCTACGCCCGCCAGTATCTGATTATTCCATCCTGGGAAATAGATTCAGTCCATCTACCCTACTTCTGCCTCTCATAATTTTACATACTTCTATCAGGCTCACCGCAACCTCCAACTTTCTGGAAAAAACTATCAAAGTCTGTCAAAACCTCTCCCTGCAGCCAATACACCGTAATCCAGTCATCATTCCGGTAAGCCTCCTCAGCACCCTTTCCAAAGCCTCCACATCGTTCCAATAATGGGGGTTCAGATCTGCACACAATATTGCAAATTAATGATTTAAATAATTTAAAAGATTCTTCAAAAAAATTTGTTGATTATTTCTGTGGATTGTAGCAGTTAAAAGACTCGCTACAGTATGCAGCAGATTGCACAATTTCACGCTGAAAAATGCAAAAGCTCCATAACAATGGGAGGGACGGGACCCCGCTCCCACACCCTCTCCCCCTAAAGGTTTAAGAAGGAATTGCAGATCGAAGGTAGACAAATCAAAGGTAGACAAAAAGGTCTAAAGAAAAGTCTCGACCTGAAACGTCCCCCATTTCCTTCGATCCATAGTTGCTGCCTCACCCGCTGAGTCTCTCCTTTCTAAAGGTATTTCCTTTTATTCTGAGACAAGTGGAAACTTCCTTTCTACATCCACTCTATCTAGGCCTTTCACTATTTGGTAAGTTTCAATAAGGTCCACCCTCATCCTTCTAAACTCCATCGAGTACAGGCCCAGTATTATTTTTAATAGTCTACATGATCAGCTTTGGCAGCCGGCAAAGCTGACTCTGAGTTTATGATACATCAGAGACAAAAAGGATTTTTCCAGTGCATGATCCAGGGAGCCGTTGGTGCGAGGGGAGGAGTACCTGCGCTGTAATTATAAAATACATCGCGGGGCTTGCTTTCACAGAGGCCCAGGGACCTGACACCAAAATCGGCAACGTTCCAGAGAAGGAGTCTGGTGGAAGCCTCTGATTGGTGGAAGATGACCAGAGGAAGCAGCTGATTGGGTGCAACCCAGGGTTTACATTTTTACATTTCTGCCTTCAGGTTAAGGATTCTGGGAGTTGAGTGTACAGCATTTATTAGTATTTATTAGTAAAGTTTAAAGGGTAAAGTTTTGTGTTTTTTAATATTTAATATAGTTAATTTGGGAGTAAGATATGTCAGTGGAGATTGGCCCTGTGGTTTGCTCAGCCTGCAACATGTGGGAGATCAGGGATATGGTTGGTGTCCCTGGTGACTACGTTTGCAGGAAGTGTGTACAGCTGCAGCTCCTGGCAGACTGCATTGAACGATTGGAACTGCGGCTGGATTCATACTGGAGCATCCACGATGCTGAGAAAGTCGTGGATAGCACGTACAGCGAGTTGGTCACACCGCAGGTAAAAGGCAAGAGGACAGAAAGGGAACGGGTGGCCAATAGCCAGCAACGCAGTAGGCAGGTAGCGCAGGAGTCCCCTGCGGTCATCTCCCTCCTAAACAGGTATACCATTTTGGATACTGTTGAGAGAGATGGCTCATCAGGGGAATGCAGCAGCAGCCAAGTTCATGGCACCATGGGTGGCTCTGCGGCACATGAGGGGGGGGAGAGTGGAAGGGCAATAGTAATAGGGGATTCAATTGTCAGGGGAATAGATAGGCGTTTCTGCGGCCGCAAACGAGACTCCAGGATGGTATGTTGCCTCCCTGGTGCAAGGGTCAGGGATGTCACTGAACGGCTGCAGAACATTCTGGAGGGGGAGGGTGAACAGCCAGTTGTCGTGGTGCATATTGGCACCAACGATATAGGTAAAAAAAGGGATGAGGTCCTACAAGATAAATTTAGGGAGCTAGGAGATAAACTTAAAAGTAGGACCTCAAAGGTAATAATCTCTGGATTACTACCAGTACCACGGGCCAGTCAGAGTAGAAATAGGAGGATATTGCAGATGAATGCATGGCTTGAAAAATGGTGCAAGGGGGAGGGATTCAAATTTTTAGGGCATTGGAACCAGTTCTGGAGAAGGTGGGACCAGTACAAATAGGACAGTCTGCACCTCGGCTGGAATGGAACCGTGTCCTTGGGGGAGTGTTTGCTAGTGCTGTCGGGGAGGATTTAAACTAATGTGGCAGGGGGATGGGTACAAGAGCAGAGAGGCAGGGGGGTGTAAAATGAGGGTAGAAGCAATAAGTAGCAAGGTGAAAAGTAAAAGTGGCAGGCAGACAAAACCAGGGCAAAAATCAAAAAGGGCCACTTTTCAACATAATTGTATAAGGGGTAAGAGCGTTGTAAAAACAAGCCTGAAGGCTTTGTGTCTCAATGCAAGGAGCATTCGTAATAAGGTGGATGAGTTGAACATGCAGATAGCCATTAATGATTATGATATAGTTGGGATCACGGAGACATGGCTCCAGGGTGGCCAAGGCTGGGAGCTGAACATCCAGGGATATTCAATATTCAGGAGGGATAGAGAGAAAGGAAAAGGAGGTGGGGTAGCATTGCTGGTTAGAGAGGAGATTAATGCAATGGAAAGAAAGAACATTAGTTTGGAGGATGTGGAATCGGTATGGGTAGAGCTGCGAAAAACACTAAGGGGCAGAAAACGCTGGTGGGTGTTGTGTACAGGCCACCTAACAGTAGTAGTGAAGTTGGAGATGGTATCAAACAGGAAATTAGAAATGCGTGCGACAAAGGCAAAACAGTTATAATGGGTGACTTCAATCTACATAAAGATTGGGTGAATCAAATTGGCAGGGGTGCTGAGGAAGAGGATTTCTTGGAATGTATGCAAGATAGTTATCTAAATCAACATATAGAGGAACCAACGAGAGAGCAGGCTATTTTAGACTGGGTATTGAGTAATGAGGAAGGGTTAGTTAGCAGTCTTGTTGTACGTGCCCCCTTGGGCAAGAGTGACCATAATATGGTTGAGTTCTTCATTAGGATGGAGAGTGACATTGTTAATTCAGAAACAATGGTTCTGAACTTAAAGAAAGGTGACTTTGAGGGTATGAGACGTGAATTGGCCAAGATTGACTGGCAATTAATTCTAAAAGGGTTGACGGTGGATATGCAATGGAAGACATTTAAAGACTGCATGGATGAACTACAAAAATTGTTCATCCCAGTTTGGCAAAAGAATAAATCAGGGAAGGTAGTGCATCCGTGGATAACAAGGGAAATCAGGGATAGTATCAAAGCGAAGGATGATGCGTACAAATTAGCCAGAAAAAGCAGCATACCAGAGGACTGGGAGAAATTCAGAGACCAGCAGAGGAGGACAAAGGGTTTAATTAGGAAAGGAAAAATATATTATGAAAGATAACTGGCAGGGAACATAAAAACCGACTGCAAACGTTTTTATAGATATGTGAAAAGAGTTTAGTTAAAACAAATGTAGGACCTTGCAGTCAGGAACAGGTGAGTTGATCATGGGGAACAAGGATATGGCGGACCAATTGAATAACTACTTCGGTTCCGTCTTCACTAAGGAAGACATAAATAATCTGCCGGAAATAGCAGGGGACCACGGGTCAAAGGAGTTGAGGAATTGAGTGAAATCCAGGTTAGTCGGGAAGTGGTGTTGGGTAAATTGAATGGATTAAAGGCCGATAAATCCCCAGGGCCAGATAGGCTGCATCCCAGAGTACTTAAGGAAGTAGCTCCAGAAATAGTGGATGCATTAGTAATAATCTTTCAAAACACTTTAGATTCTGGAGTAGTTCCTGGGGATTGGCGGGTAGCAAACATAACCCCACGATTTAAGAAGGGAGGGAGAGAGAAAACAGGGAATTACAGACCAGTTAGTCTAACATCGGTAGTGGGGAAACTGCTAGAGTCAGTTATTAAAGATGGGATAGCAGCACATTTGGAAAGTGGTGAAATCATTGGACAAAGTCAGCATGGATTTACGAAAGGTAAATCATGTCTGACGAACCTTATAGAATTTTTCGAGGATGTAACTAGTAGCGTGGATAGGGGAGAACCAGTGGATGTGGTGTATCTGGACTTCCAGAAGGCTTTCGACAAGGTCCCACATAAGAGATTAGTATACAAACTTAAAGCACACGGCATTGGGTGTTCAGTATTGATGTGGATGGAGAACTGGCTGGCAAACAGGAAGCAAAGAGTAGGAGTAAACGGGTCCTTTTCACAATGGCAGGCAGTGACTAGTGGGGTACCGCAAGGCTCAGTGCTGGGACCCCAGCTATTTACAATATATATTAATGATCTGGATGAAGGAATTGAAGGCAATATCTCCAAGTTTGCGGATGACACTAAGCTGGGGGGCAGTGTTAGCTGTGAGGAGGATGCTAGGAGACTGCAAGGTGACTTGGATAGGATGGGTGAGTGGGCAAATGTTTGGCAGATGCAGTATAATGTGGATAAATGTAAGGTTATCCATTTTGGTGGCAAAAACAGGAAAGCAGACTATTATCTAAATGATGGCCGATTAGGAAAAGGGGAGATGCAGCGAGACCTGGGTGTCATGGTACACCAGTCATTGAAAGTAGGCATGCAGGTGCAGCAGGCAGTGAAGAAAGCAAATGGTATGTTAGCTTTCATAGCAAAAGGATTTGAGTATAGGAGCAGGGAGGTTCTACTGCAGTTGTACAGGGTCTTGGTGTGACCACACCTGGAGTATTGCGTACAGTTTTGGTCTCCAAATCTGAGGAAGGACATTATTGCCATAGAGGGAGTGCAGAGACGGTTCACCAGACTGATTCCTGGGATGTCAGGACTGTCTTATGAAGAAAGACTGGATAGACTTGGTTTATACTCTCTAGAATTTAGGAGATTGAGAGGGGATCTTATAGAAACTTACAAAATTCTTAAGGGGTTGGACAGGCTAGATGCAGGAAGATTGTTCCCGATGTTAGGGAAGTCCAGGACAAGGGGTCACAGCTTAAGGATAAAGGGGAAATCCTTTAAAACCGAGATGAGAAAAACTTTTTTCACACAGAGAGTGGTGAATCTCTGGAACTCTCTGCCACAGAGGGTAGTTGAGGCCAGTTCATTGGCTATATTTAAGAGGGAGTTAGATGTGGCCCTTGTGGCTAAAGGGATCAGAGGGTATGGAGAGAAGGCAGGTACAGGATACTGAGTTGGATGATCAGCCATGATCATATTGAATGGCGGTGCAGGCTCGAAGGGCCAAATGGCCTACTCCTGCACCTCATTTCTATGTTCCTATGTTTTTATGATTAGAGGCCTTGTATTGCTCAGAGCTTCTAAGATGTTCAGCAACAAAGCAGGTCAATCCATATCCAGGTGAGGAAAGTACAGGCACATTTACTGACTGAACAATGCAACTGACATACCAAACACTTCCTATTACATGGTTCAGAACATATTGGTCCTCCCCTAAGCTCTACCCTACAAAGCATTGTTATGTTATAGCATTCAAAGCCCAAACAAAAATAAAAATCTAAAGTTACCAGTTTGCCCAAGACAGTTAGCCACCACGAGCACATTAGATCATTGTCGCCTTTCCAATGACCTCCTATGGAGCCGATTATTCCAGCACCCACATTCCCATGGATGCTTTCTGAAGGCGAAGCTCAGACGCACTGCACTTTCAACTTCTTAACTTTACAGCAGACCCCCCTCCCCCCCAATCTGAAGAAAGATCTCGATTCAAAACGTCGCCCAATCCATCTCTGCAGAGATGCTGTCTGTCCCGTTGAGTTACTCCAGCTTTTTGCCTCTGTCCCCCTAATCTTTCAACATTATGTTCCACTTAACATTTATCCACATTTATAACGTGGATAAATGTGAGGTTATCCACTTTGGTGGCAAAAACAGGAAAGCAGTCTGTTATCTAAATGGTGGCCGATTAGGAAAAGGGGAGATGCAACGAGACCTAGGTGTCATGGTACACCAGTCATTGAAAGAAGGCATGCAGATGCAGCAGGCAGTGAAGAAAGCGAATGGTATGTTAGCATTCATAGCAAAAGGATTTGAGTATAGGAGCAGGGAGGTTCTACTGCAGTTGTACAGGGTCTTGGTGAGACCACACCTGGAGTATTGCTTACAGTTTTGGTCTCCAAATCTGAGGAAGGACATTATTGCCATAGAGGGAGTGCAGAGAAGTTTCACTAGACTGATTCCTGGGATGTCAGGACTTTCATATGAAGAAAGACTGGATCGACTCGGCTTGTACTCGCTAGAATTTAGGAGATTGAGGGGGATCTTATAGAAACTTACAAAATTCTTAAGGGGTTGGACAGGCTAGATGCAGGAAGATTGTTCCCGATGTTGGGGAAGTCCAGGACAAGGAGTCACAGCTTAAGGATAGAGGGGAAATCCTTTAAGACCGAGATGAGAAAAAACATTTTTCACACAGAGTGGTGAATCTCTGGAACTCTCTGCCACAGAAGGTAGTTGAGGCCAGTTCATTGGCTATATTTAAGAGGGAGTCAGATGTGGCCCTTGTGGCTAAAGGGATCAGAGGGTATGGAGAGAAGGCAGGTACGGGATACTGAGTTGGATGATCAGCCATGATCATATTGAATGGCGGTGCAGGCTCGAAGGGCCGAATGGTCTACTCCTGCACCTATTTTCTATGTATCTATTAATACAATTCAAACAGTGCCACATTGCTTCATGTTTCAAAAACCAACTAGCCATGCATAAAAAATATACACTAATTTTTAGACTGTTGATAAGGATTGCTGCTGTGGCTCATCTCCAAAAAGTTGCTTATGTATCCCATTTAGATTTGATTATTTTCCTGAAATACATTTATATCATTCACCAAGCTTTCAATTTTTAAACTCAAAGCTAGACAACAAAAAGTGTGAAAAGTTCCAAATGTAACAATATATTGTAAAGATTCACTTGGCAATGTTTTATTACCATTTAGATAGCATTATATACAAAATAATTTTCAGATAGAACACCATTTGTGTAAAAAAGTTACCTTGTATAAAAAGGTTTATATTAAAGGTTCCCCTCTCACCTTATATCTATGTCATTAAGTTCTCAATTCCCCTCCTCTGGGCAACATCCCAGATGCGCACTTCTATAAGAGCGCCCTCATCCTCTTGCACTCCAAGAAATAGAGTCCTAGCTTGCTCAAGGCTCTTGAGTCCTGGCAACATCCTTGTAAATCTTATCTGCACCCTATCCAGCTTGACAACGTCTTTCCTATAACATAGTACTCAAAATTGAACACAATACTCTAAATGTGGCCGCACCAACGTTTTATATAGTTGCAACATGACCCCAACTCCCCCAACTTCTATACTAAATACTCTGACTGGTGAAGGCCAAAGTCCTGAATGCCGTTTTGACCACCGTATCTTCCTGTGATGCCATTTTCAAGGAAGAATTTTTCCCTCACTTCCAAAACACCACTCTTGGATTCTGCCCCCTTAAGGGCCTGTCCCACTTGGGCGACATTTGGGGCGTCCGTTAATGACGCCCGTAAAACCGGCAAGTTGCACGACATTCATACTGACGTATGCTGTCATGCAGGTGATGCCCGCTTAGGGTTGAGGCTGCAAAATATTCTTCCTTCAATGCATGGATTTTAAACATTAATATATTAAATTTAATACAAGAAAATCAATTGTGCAAATGAAAAGATGTCTGAATCATTCCGTTTTCTTTATAGATGTATTGGTCCGCTTCCAGATCCGATCACCAGGGGTGGATTCAGTGAGTGTAGACTGAACTCCCTTCTCCCCCTCTTCACCCCCTTCCCCCCTTCCCCCCCCCCCCCCCCCCCCCTCTTCCCTTCCCAAAGTCTGCATTTATCCCATAGTCAATGTTACTAAAACAGATGATGTGACCTTTGTGCAGTACTATTAGTGGGATCTAGCTGTCGCAGGCTGGGTCCACAAATGGGGGGCATCGGGGAAAGTGGGGGGGGGGGGGGGGGGGGTGGAGAATGGGAGAAGGAAGGAAGAGGGGGAGAAGGAGATGTGAGAGGAGAGGGTAGTGGATAAGGGGGAGAGGAGGAGGGGGAGAAGGGGAAGAGGGGGATACCCCCCATTTGTGGACCAAGCCTGTGACAGCTAGATCCCGCTAACAACTCGTGGCCAACAGTTTAGTTCCCAAGAGGAGCAGCAGAAGCTAGCGTTAGGTTAGGGTTTGGGTTTGGTCAGTTAGGGTTTGGGTTTCCTCCCGCACTCCAAAGGTGCACAGGTTTGTATAAATTTCCCGTAGCGTGTGTGGGATAGTGTGCGGGGGATCACTGGTCACATGCTGGGTCCACAAATGGGGGGGCATCGGGGAAAGTGGGGGGTGAGGTGGAGAATGGAAGAAGGGAGGGAGAGGGGGAGAAGAGGTTGTGAGTGGATGGGGGGGGTAGTGGATAAGGGGGAGAAGAGTGGAGCGGGGAGAAGGGAGGAAGAGGGGGGAAGGGAAGAAGGGGGGAGAGGGGAGAAGGGAAGGGAGGAGTGGAGAAGGAGGGATGGGGCAGAATGGGGGCGGGAGGGGAGAAGAGGGGAGTTCAGTCTACATTCACTGAATCCATCCCTGTGAAAAGAGATGGTGATCACATCTGGAAGTGGACCAATACATCTATAAATAAAACTGAACGACTCAGACATCTTTTCATTTGCACAATTGATTTTATTGTATTAATTTTAATATATTAAAGTTTAAAATCCATGCATTGAAGGAAGAATATTTTACACCCCATCTGTGATCTCTAACCCCAACCCTAACTCTAACCGGGCGTCACCCACAGGACAGCATACATCAGCACAACATGATGAGCCACCCAAATGTCGCCCCAGGATTTCGAACATTCCAAAATCCTGGGCTGACAGGGAAGCATCGTGCGTTACCGCCCATCACTGCATGCATCACCATGCCTTATCACGCGTCACGTCGCGACAACTTCTTTTTCAACTGTCTCCTAAATGTCGCCCAAATGACGCCCAAGTGGGACAGGCCCTTTACTTTCCCATTCCTTAATTCTATTCACTTAATTTTCTCGTCTACTTTCTCCTCTAATCTTTCTGTTCCTCTGTCCTTTGCTTTCAGAAGCTTTTACATACAGCATGCTAACACCAGCATGGCTCCCTTACTATTACGAGCAGCACCAAATGAAAAGATCCAGGTCCACAATTCAGGTCCGATAGAATATGGGAACAAAAAAGTAATCATCAGTTAAGGTTTCACTGCTTCCATACCATAGAATAACTTAATCTCAATACTAAACTGCAAATAAAAAATAGTGGGATACTTTCATAAACAACAATACATATTCCATCAGGAATACGAATATGAATTAAGTCTCTTAGATGGGTTTACTGAATAACTGAATAACGCTCAGACATTCAATCGCCTTAATTGTTTGTAATCTAATGTTTCAAGGAATCGCCATTATTTGCATGCCAATTGTTTAATTCATTCCCTGCTTTCCTTGCTTCCTAGATTTAAATCAACCTCAAAATGCTTAATAGTATGCTGCTTGCAATATGAATTAATGCTGCCCAACTTCAATTTCTAGTGGGTATGGGTGACAACATAAAATTGTCCCATTGTGATTAACTTACAACTCCATAAACAAGCCAGTGTGAGAGACATTTCAAAACAAAAGCATTGATGCGTTGGTGCTTTAGACTGCTCTTCTGAGATCGTGACTGAAGTATGCTACCACATGATTAATGGGAGCTTTAACTAGCATCGGCCTATAAACCGACTGTCCCTGATAGATATGCTTGCTGCTACATCAGATGTCTTAAAATATTAACATACTCGCCTCAAAGGAATAGAACAAATAAATCAATAGTGTCCGGAATTGTTGTCATCAAACTTTCCCACCACAGCAACAATTTTATATTTTCAAAAAGTTAGATTTTCCTTGCATACCACAACAATAATCATGTTCATGTTGTAGATCCAACTAATCCCTTCGACACCAGTCACTTTGCTTTTCTTCTGTCAGGGTCTATGTAGCTTTTTTTTTCTGCTTTATGCCATAAAAAAACATGACAATCTATATCTATCACATCTCTCATATCATATATCATATATCATATCATTCATATATTCATATTTATATATCAATTAAAAAACTGTGTGTGTGTGTGTGTGTGTGTGTGTGTGTGTGTGTGTGTGTGTGTGTGTGTGTGTGTGTGTGTGTGTGTGTGTGTGTCATTTTGCCTTTGAAACGTATCTTCTCGAAAACCAGATGCCGAAAGGTGGACATTTTCACATATTTCAGTAGAGAGTTTCCTTGCGAGTTTAGAAATCCACTCCTCTGTACCTTTGATACATTATTTTCCTGACTTTTTAATTAAAATTGTTGACCAATCTGACCTTTTTTTTAAAATCTGACTGCTGTCCACCTGCTGACTTTACAATAACAATTTTTACATCTTCTGGTAGAAATTTTCCTTATGATTTCAAAAATCCAATCCTCTAAACATTTGGTCAATTATTTCCCGAGATATTTACTAAAATTTATAACCAAACTGACATTTAAAAAAAATATTAAGGTTGCCCAGCTGCTGACCTCGCAATGCCTTTGCACCTGGCCCAACTGCCTCTAGGCCCCGCCCAGCCCCACTCCCCTAGCCTGGCTGCTGGCCCCGCCCTGCCAACCTCACAATGCTTTTGCAACTGGCCCAACTGCCTCCTGGCACCGCACCCCCCCAGCCTGCCAGGTTGTAAATTCCATTGGTTTTCATTGAATTGAATTGAATTATTTGTCACTTAACATCACAAATTCTTAACATTAACTTTTAATTTCAAAGACAGTATTTTTTAAATAAATTTGGTCTTCATTGTCAGCTTAGATCGGACCCGCTGTGTGTGTGTGTGTGTGTGGGGAGGGGGGGAGTGTTAGTGTGTGTGTGTGTGTGTGTGTGTGTGTGCGCGTGTATGGAGGGGGGGGGGGGGGGTGTGTTAGTGTGTGTGTGTGTGTGTGTGTGTGTGTGTGTGTGTGTGTGTGTGTGTGTGTGGTGTGTGTGTGGTGTGTGTGTGTGTGTGTGTGTGTGTGTGTGTGTGACGCGGCAGGCTGCTCCCCTGAATTCCATAGAGCTGCCGACAACTTTCGTGCATGACACGCGCACGCTTCGTTTCCAGAATATTCTGAACACGTGACGCACGGCTGCATTTCGCTCTCTCTGTCTCTCCCCCTCTCCCCATTTTCTCTCTCTCCCCATCTCCCTCTCTCCTCTCTCTCTCATCCCCCCCCCCCCCCCCTCTCTCCCTTCCTCTCCCCCACCCTCCCTCCTCTAAACCCCCATGCATCAGTGGATAGGGTGGTTATGGGGTAAAAGGAGCAAATTAATAATCAAGGGGGGTAGTTAGCGTGTGTGCGGGGGGGGGGGTAGTTAGCGTGTGTGACGCCGCATGCTGCCCTCCCCAATGAGTTGGGGGCTATGCGTCGGTGGATAGGGCGGATATGGGGTAAAAGGATATCACCCCCTGCCCCACCCCCTTCATGTCTCCAGCTTTATTGCCCAATTATGGTGCAATGAAGCATATTGGGACGTTTCACTATAAAGTTGTTAAATAAATGGTGTTGCCAACTTTTGAAATTAACTATTCATCTGAAGCATTCTGGTGTCAGTGTGTTAATTTGCAATTTAGAAATTCAGAAAAAAATACTGCCTAAGAATGACCTAGAAGCATTTTATTCAAACAACCAGAGATGCTTGTAATGTGATCATGTGAAAGGACAGAATCATTGCCCGAGATTACAAATCTTATAAAACATAATATCTTTGCTAATAAGATTTGCTGCCATTTCCACTAGTATTGCACTAACCTAATAGCCAGTAAGAGGCAGTTTCCAATATTGTTTCTTGATGCTGAATGGCATGAATATACATGAAGTGGAGCATGGACTCAGTGAGCCACCACCAGAAGAAAATGCGCACTGCACCCAGTAACAAACACACACGATCTGCTTTCGGGACAGATGTCTCTGTTCTTCTTGTCTTTCATTTGAAAAAGAAAAAGAGATAAAATGAATGATTGCACAAAAGAACATAGAGAAATAAATAATCATGTCAAATGTTTTCCTATGGACATTTACAATTTTCTCCCACCGGCAACAAAGAAAAGTGTTTATCAATTGTATCAGATGTTTTGAAATTTCTTATACTTACTTTATTCTGACAATATTCATTATGAAACTGTGACAACCACAAAAACCATGCTAGCGAACAACATTTTATAAATGCCCAATTGCTTCTTACTGTCAACTTCTAGTGCATCTCCAACACATATTAACCAGCGTTATGTTACTGACTTGATAGCTACATATTAAGTAAGCTTACTAATTCATAATCATAAATCTTAAAGTCAACAGTTAATTTGAATATCAAGGGTTGCCACAATATTGTAGGAATCCCAAAATCTAGTGTGTTTTTGTGCACAATAACTAGAAATATAATAGCATTAACCTTCAAGTACTCCAAGCGCTCCAAGCGCAGTGGTGCAGTGATAGAGTTGTTGTCTTACCGCGCTAGAAACCTGGGTTCGATCCTGACTACGAGTGCTGTCTGTGTGGATTTTGTACATTCTCCCTGTGAACGTGTGGGTTTTTCCCACGTGCTCTGATTTCCACTCACACTCCAAAGACATCCAGGTTTGTAGGTTAATTGGGTTTTGGTAAAAATCATAAAATGTCCCTGGCTGTAGGATAGAGGTAGTGTAAGGGGATCGCTGGTCGGCACGGACTCAGTGAGCCGAAGTGCCTTATTCTGCGCTGTATCTCTAAACTAAAGTTAGCGATTCGCTCAAACAAGTGAAGGCAGGTTAGTGATAGCCAGCCCATCTTGAAATCATCAGAATCCTCAGTGCCTTCACCATCAAGAAATAACGTTTTCTGCAATATTTGGATAATCTTCCAACTTCAGACAGAATTATATAAAATTGGCCACAGGGTTATCAGAGTTCATCCCATGAGTGTTATTTCATGATATGGTATCTTCAAGACAAGATAAGACTGTATTATCATAAGCAGCTTGTTACAGGAGGTCCTGAACTGCAATTCCTTCCATTTTCATCAACATGGCAGAGACACTGTCAGTATTCCATGCATTTATCTTCATGGCATTTGTTAATATGTTATTAATGGTATTTCTTTGTCACAAGTATCTGTGAGCCACCGCAGGGTAAAAGAAAAAGATTTGCCATAGCATTTCAGAGGTGGCAGGTAATTAAAGAGCCAGGAAGTTTCAAAAGTAAAAATTAAAAGCTAGCCAATTAAAAATTAAAAATGGTAGAAGGTACTGTCAGCCATGGTACGTGGTCCCTCCTAAATATTATTTCTCTTCTCTCCACTAAAATAAACTGTTTTTCTATAAAGTATTTCAAGTCCAGTAATTATTATTACATGGACAGTATTACAATGAGTGTCCCAAATAAACGGTTTATAAAAATTTGTTTGATCAACATTGTACAAGCTAATTACTACAAATCCCACTCACAAACACTAAATTCCTTCCACTTGGCCTATAAATTCATGACAATGAGATTTAAAAATCATGTTATATTGTGAATTCTTGTGTGAATGTTATTTGGACACTTAGGCTATTTTAAAATGTTAACCTTTATTTAAGAAATGGATAGATGTTTAGATCTAGTAATTGAATTTTCTAATTAGCTACAATTAGGTAACTAACCAATTATATGCTTTAATTTCAGGTCATCCAAGTAAGATTGTTTCATATTTGTTTCAGAATGCTTTGATCTAGAATAACTGAAAATTTCATCCAGTTCTCTTAATTTTTAAGAAAGTTATGCGCTTTTGACTGTCCTCGATCACAGCTATTGAGTTAAGTCAATGGAAAAGTAATAGGGAACAAGATGCTAAATGTATGAGTATGAAAATGGCCATAACTTTTTTTTTAATACTGAAGATATGAGTGAAAACTTAAAACAAATTAAACTTCTTTTTATGCTTTATCTGATGGGATAAATTGCAGACTTGATTTTTTAAATTGCAGACGATTTTTAAAATCTCAAAATTTTGTAACATTGCTACTTAGTGTGTAGGATAAAACTAGTGTGCGGGAGATTGCTGGTCAGAGCGGACTCGGTGGGCTGAAGGGCCTGTTTCCACACTGTATTTCTAAACTAAACTATGTTTTAAACAAAATGCCTTGCTTCCAAAAAATTGTGAAAAGGTGAACTCACCTGATTATTAAAGTCATCGTAACATATGATGGGTCCATTGTGAAATATAGGATAATAGAAAACGTAAGCCAGCAGCCGGCAGAAGGATATACAACGCCTCTGAGGACAAATACGATGCCAGCAATACTCCAGACTGAAACTTGTGTAACGAAGGTTACAAAGAGCCAAGCAGAACAAAAGCAGGAAATATTCGTTCTCCGTTTCATACCAGCGTTTCTAAATCAAAAAGCAAGCATTAGTTAGCTACCAAGAAGAAAAAAAGAATATCAAAAAGTAACAAAATTAAGTCCATCACAATCTGGAAAGCTATGACACTTTGAATAGGACTGGGTTACTTTTTTTTAAATTAACTAAGTTATAATGAAATAATTGACAGTAAAACTCGAATTGGTGTCTTATGGATACCAACATATCCACAAAATCATAACTACCTGAAAGTACCTGACAGTTACTGTCTTTTATAAGTGGATTTCAGGTAGTGAGCAGCATGAACATAGCTGTCCAAGTCTTACTGAAGTTTCAAAAGTTTACCACCAACTCATAACATTCCCACAACCATTCTCAACAGGATTCACAACCACTGACCCTAGCCCAGCAAGATTCTCCTCAACATATATCTCCGTCATGTATGGGCTGCTTTGAACTCTCCTCAAGTTCAGTCTCCCAGCGGAAGCCCACAAATCTCTACTCTCCACTCATAAAAATAATCCTGATGGTTAAATCAGAGCCAGTTAGGGTAAAAGTAAAAACAGGTCCGCATTTCAGAATTTCCATGGTAGTTTTAGCTTAATTCTTCTTTAAAGAATTGATTGGTCTTTTGCAGCCTTGTACATGAGCAGCTTGGGGAAAGGACAGATGAAGAATGTTTTTGATTTTCAAGGTATCATATAAATGGCAATGTTATGTGATTTTGAAGGCAAGGACACACGGGAATGGTAACTAGTATTCAAACATGTGTTGAATACCACTGGATAGCACTATATACGTGTCCGGTGCCTTTGTGCATTGTTGTGCCACCAAGATCTGTAAGCCAACAAGCAGCATCCATGACAATGCACCAAGTGATCAGGTTCCTGATAAAACCGCTACATGGTGCACAAAGTCATCGCTCTGAAAGATAGAATTTGAAAGTCATCATATCAGATGTTCCAAAATTAACCAACCATGAACCAACTTCTGTTGAAATTAAGCAAACATTTTGACTGCTCAATCCTAAGAAGAAACAAACCTCATCTGCTTGGATGTTCAATATTATACAGAAGTGTACACTCAAATACTTCCAAAAAATTTATTCATTTGTAATGTAATATAACCTTTTCATAATTGCAATGAGTCTTTCCAATTATTACAGCTTTGTAACCACGCTTTGATTAGTTTTTTGCAAATTGCTCCAATATTTACCTGAAATGCTTTAGAGAAGTCCAACAGTCTGTGCTCCTTAAATCACACAGTGGTGAAATCTAGCACCACCTAGTGGTCTCAACAAGAAATGAAACAAAACTTGCTCCATTTAAATCTCAAGCATTGATTCAAGTTGGAACTTGAACTTTCACCATTCACCCATGAGGACAACTTGAGAAAAATGGCTCTATGACTCAATTACTCCCATTTTCCATGGGTCTGTCAACAGCTGAAAGTCTCGGTAGTAGCGGGAGATGTAGCTGTGTGCGTTCGATTCCCTATATTTCCAAGGAAAATTAGCCCAATGAGTTGGTGATAACAATACAATTGTCAACCTGCAGGTTTTTGAATGTAATCAGTAGTTCAAAGCCTGCACAAGCCTCTGAAAAGCGTGCCATCTTTACCACAGGAAATGTTTGCTGGTTTGTATTTTCAGTTCATCTTCCTACATTTTATCTTTAGCACTGGCTATTTTTGCTGCATTAGCATTCTAGTTGCTCTCTAGTACCAAAACATTCATTTGTTCTTAGCTGTTGTAATACATTGGCATTCTTTTCTGGGTTACAGCCATGATAAATGCTTTGGATATGAAAGACAAATAGTCATAAAATAATTGAGGTATTATATCATCATCATTTTCTGTACAAAGTAGCTATCACCCAAACAAAAGATATAGAGCTTCACCAGCTGGCAGGAGTCTCTCAATACCACAAATAGCACTAATATAGGTATATCATCCAATCTAGCAGTGCACAAAAGAAAAAAACGTAGCCTCAATTAACGTTGATAGCGTTTTGGATCTCAAAAAAAGCACAAACAGTTAGTGACTCAGTTAGTTTAAAACAAACTTTTTTTAATGCAAACACAGACCGAAATCTAATAGCAGATAACATGGCCCTGGGATGGAAGCTTCAGTTACTGATTGATGTCCCACTTCCATTTGCAATTTCCATGCAACTTTGGTATCTAGCCTGAAATTGTAATCCTCAGAATGTATGGGTAGGTCCCTTGCTGTGTGCGCAACGCACATTTAACTTTGCTCTCCCTCTCAACAGTAGTAAATCTGTTCTTCAGTTGCAGCCAGTTATAGTTCAGTTAGCAAATTGCCTCCTGATTTTAATTACAGAAACTGCAAACCTAGCTAGCAAAACTGCAAACCCTGCCTTTATTCTCAGTTAATGGCCATTTTCATGCCTATATTCTTTGCTTCAATCATAAAACTCTCAGGAGGAAGGTTTACCTAACCTGCCAATCTGTCGCTTATGCTACATGTCTTTTCAAAATCTTCTGATCAAAGGAAGATTATACAAGGGACACCCAACTTAGAGATTGAGTAAACAATTATACATAATGGTCTATTTTTGGAAACCAACATCTGCAGTTCCTTGTGTCTACACAATGGCCAATTCAATTCATTATAACACGTATAATACAAGCCAATGATATGACAGTATTCATATGCTCGTTGCCTGAACCAAATTTCACATCATACATGGCAAACAATGATCTGCGCATGAGGCACATGTAATTTTGCACATCCTTCACTGTGAAATTTGCGATCAACATCTATAATGAATACCCAGATGGTTTGGGGAGGAAATCAAAACCCAAGGATATATTCCTGAACAGCAAGAATAACATTTATAAAATAAGAGATGTCTTGCAATAATAAAGCAATCTGTTTTCAATGCTTATCTTTATCTGTGTTTTATTTAAATATTTGAAAATATATCTTTGCACATGAATTTTTGCATTTTCCTTATTCAGCAAGAATTTGTGAAATTTCCTTCAAATTAAAGAAAAATGAGCCGCAATATTCAAGTGATGCTCAACAAAACCAGCTAGCTCCAAAATTACAAAAACAGGAAACGGGAGTTCAGAAATATTTAAAACAGTGATCCATCTATTAATGCTACTGTTTTTAAACATGCAAAGTTCAAAATAAAATGTAGTAAAATAAACTGCAGGCAGCCCGTGAAAGTCAGTAAGGCCATATCACTAGGCCTCCATATAGACTAATTCTGAACACAAGTAAAAATCTGATACAAATCACATCATCCAGATTGTATGGAAATTGTCCGATCTAGTATGCTACATAGCTGGTATCAGGTTGGACTGATAAATAGAATGCAAAACATGTTGGAAAAGCACATAATCTCCCT